>NC_133617.1:352901566-353164066 GCF_048593235.1 Sminthopsis crassicaudata | reverse complement strand
ACTATGTATTAATAAAGAAAAATTTGTCACTGGAAATCCCTTCCCTATGCCAAAAATAAATAAATAAATTTAAGTGAAAATGAAGTAACTTTAGTTTATATTTCAAAACTTTTCTTTTTTCATTTAAAGAGAATTCTGTCTTCTCAATTAAATTGAAAGATTCAGGGGCAGCTAGGTGGCTCAGTGCATACAGCACCAGCCCTGAAGTCAGGAAGACCTGAGTTCAAGTTTAACCTCAGACACTTAACACTTCCTAGCTGTGTGACCCTGGGCAAGTCACTTAACCCCAGCCTCAGGAAAAAAAAAAATTTAAAAAAAAATAATTAATTAAAATAAATTGAAAGATTCAGAATACAGGACAAAAATTGAGGTGAGAGGAGAGAAAGTGTATTCTCTTTCTTCCATATTCTAGTGTTCTGTACAATCAATTACCATTTAATGTAATAGTGTAATAGGGAGAAGTGATCAGGAAAACCTCCAGATCTACTTCAATAAAGTGCCTCCTGTGGATATGATTGAGATAAAGAGGGAACATGTACTATCATCATAAGGCAAGAGCATATGTGCCCAGCTCCACAGGAGGCACCCCAATTCCAATAGATCAAAGAGGTTCACCTGATTTCCTGCTATTACAATAAAGACTGATCCAGGCAATTACTAAGAAAGAAAAAAACTGTGTACTGTAACTTAACAGCTCTAACTGAGGGGAACTCTAGTTCAGATAGGGAGGGGAAAAGAAGAAAAGAATCAACTGATTCTGAGCCATCTCTTTCTTGCAAAGAATTTGGGCTATTAAGACTCCTAGGAGAAAGAGGCAATTCATATTGCTGATAGCCACCCTGGTCACTCAACAAATTCAGGCTTAGGAATACAAGCCTATATACTGAGTCAGGACTATAATCAATCCATATCATCAACTACTTCTAGTACAGAGACAGAAATATGAGCAGTTAACAGAAAATCATGTCTTTCCAACCAGTGAAGATGCTGGAGAAATTGTAACTTATGTATTCAGACAATATTAATGTTTATCCACAAAATGAGTACAGTGGGATATGTTCCCTGATATATATATATATATATATATATATTAACTACTGCTGTTATAGTAATTATCACGCATAGGAATTACTATTATTTTCAGTGGGATCAATATTTGCCTGTTACTTTTATATGCGTATATATATATATATTTGTTATGAATTATTTTTTCCTCATGTACTAATTTTGTTGTTCAGTCATTCCAGTCATATCTGACTCTTAGTGACCCCATTTGAGGTTATAAAGATCCTGAAATGATTTGCTATTTTCTTCTCTAATTCTTTTTTTCAGTTGAGGAAACTGAGACAAATAGGGTTAAGCCCAGGGTTACACAGCTAGTAACTGTTTGAGGTGGAATTTAATCTCATGAAAATGAGATTATAGTAGATATCAAACTAGATTTAAGGAGTCAAAGGACCTTACTCTGCTACTTACTACCTATGGTGTTTACTACACTGGGCAATCAACCAACAAGCATTTGTTAGATGCCTTCATGTGTCAGATATTTTGCTAAAGTCTATTCTAAATTTTAGTGGCTGCATCAATAATGTGAACTAGATTTCCTCTGAGGTCCCTCCCAATTCTCCATGTATAATCTTATGACTATTTGAGCATGAATGTATTTGTTCTAATAAGTGAACAGATACTGATATAAAGGATTTTGGGGGCAGGGAGTTTTTTTACTATGATTCTGGTACCCAACCTAGCTTTTCTGCATACCTTTGCCTTCTGAGACAGGATTAGAGACTCCTAAGGCAGAATATTGCATCCATTGTTAAAGGTGTTTTTACTGAGCTGTTTTTTCTTTGTTAAAAGGAAAGATTCAATTCTAGAGTCCAGAATATGAGGGCCACAGGGAGGAGGGAATTATTCTCAGAAATGACTTAAAGGTTTAAAAAAAGCATCCATAAATTTTATTTAAATAATAACAATAAATAAAGGTTTTTTTAATAGCAAAACCTACATCTTCTCCCTTCCCTTTTCATGAAAACTAAAAACTCTTTGTTGAACTAATGGTAAAAATGCTTAGAGATAGAGCGCCTCCATTTCATTTGGCTTTTCATTTGAGATCTGTGAGGTATTCTGGATTACTCCTGAGACATTAGGGAAACCAGCCTTTGCTATAAAAATAAATCAGCCTTCCCCTGGAGAGACTGAATAGCTAGGTGAATCCAAGGGCTTTTACTCCATCCTGATCCATTTCCTTAGTAAAATACATTGACAGCACATTGTCCCAGAAATGTCTATTGTTTCATAGCTTGGTGTCTGTCTTTCTTATATTATTGTGAGTAAACATAGGATAAATAAAGGATGGCTTTTGTCTTTCATTTTTTTATTACAAACTAAATAACTAGGTTTTTTAAAAGTAAATAATTGAACAAATATACAAAATGAGGATAATCTTGCATGAAATCCTTCGTATCTAATAAGAACCAAATGAATTGACTAACAAGTTAAAAAATGCTTTTGTTCTGCATCCCCTTCCATGACATTCCAAAGTTCTACAATTTCTAACTTTGTTTTTCTTGTTTCTTTTTAATTTATAGTTGTAGTCAATATGCTCACAGTCCTGGTTTTGTTGATTTTACTTTCCAAATTTTATTCTGTGCTTCATATTTATTAGTTTTCATAGCACAATAATGTTCTATTACAATAACATGCTATAATGTATTCAATCATTTTCTAATTTTTGGACTTAAAAGTTCATTCCAACATTTTTTCCTCTTACAAGCCAAACATCTATGATTTTTTTTATACAAATAGAACCTTTTTTCCTGCTTATGATATTTTCAGTATAGCAATGGAATCACAGTTTTGTGATTCATTGCCAATCTGGTTTTGGGTCCAGGTATATAATTTTATCATACGGCAACTTCAAAGGGCACTTTCTAGGATAGAAACTTTCTCCTCTGAGTCAGATTAATGATTAGTAATACATTGGGATTGTGGACCTAGAGTTGGAAGAGATCTTGGAGACCATTTAAGCCAACCTCCTCATTTAGCAGATTAAATATCTGAGATCCACAGAACTAACCCATATTAGTTCTTTATTGATCTATTTCCTCACAAACTGTACATCCTAAAATTGCTTTAATTTGTATTCTGCAACTATTAAGTAAATTGGACATCTTTTCTTGTGATTATTAATAGTTTCTATTTCTTCTTTCTTAAGTGTTAGTTTTTCATATCTCCAAACTTGCTCCATTTGGGCGTATGTATCATTAATCTTATTTACATTCATCAGTTCCTTATACAGTCTAGTTATCTGACTGATATATTTACCATAAATATTTTCTCAACATACTACTTATCTTTTAATTTTAGAGATGCCTCTTTTTTGTTATATAATCCTTTTATCATTTTATAATCAAGGAAATCAATTTTATCACCAATAATTTCTTCTATGTATATGAATAATAAAAATGTTGTTTTCCTTTATGACTGAGATAAATATAATATTCATTATTTTTCCATGATTTACAAATAAATATGATTTACAAATAAATTATATTATATTTTTGGCATTTATGTAGCTTAAATTTCCCCCTATATTCTCTATCCCACCTATAATCATCCAGAATAAAAAGTAATTTTTTTAAAAAGAAAAGGAAAAGAAAAAATCAGCAAAACCAATCAATACATCAAAAATCTAACAACATATACAATCTTCTATACCTGTGGACTCCCATCTCTACAAAAAAAAAAAAAAGCAAAGAGGAAGTCTACTTACATTTCTTCAAGGTAAGTTTGTTCTTTATAATTCTGCAATATTCAATTTCAATTATTTTTGTAGTGATTGTTCTTTCTTTTTATCACATTATAATGATTGTGTATCTGTTTTCTTGGTTCTGCTTACTTCACTTTGGATCATTTCATATAAATCTCTCCATGCTTTAGTCATTCCCAAACTGAATAGCACCTTATTGTTTTTCTAGTTCTTTGCTACCACATAAAGAGTTATTCTATGTTAGTTTAGATGGGGTCTTTCTTTTTGATTGGATGATAAAATAAACAATTCTCCAAGAGAAAAAGTTTTCAACTATTAACATTTTTAAAAATTTATTTTGTTGATCTGATGATCCAAGAAACAACTATCTTTCCCAACACCAGAAAAACTCAGTAGAAGATGCTTACCCAACAGGACACAATACAACCCAGGTTTTGGACAATGGAGCGAATGAAAAGGACCAATTCACCATAGTTGGCCAGGAGGGGAAAATGTGTATGTTTGATTGAACAGTATGAATAGGGTTCTCACAATTGCCTAAGGAGAGGTATGATGCTAATTACACTTCCTCTAGAATTCCTCCACAATCCATTTGCTCAAGAGTTGGTATCTTTTTCCTAAGGTAGAAATGCAGTGCTATTGGGTGCTAGAGAAATGATGCCAAATGAGGGCAATTGTTAGGACACTTTTTTTTTTTCAAACAGAGAATAGCCACCTTGGTCTAAAGGACCCACAATATCTACTGGAAATGGATGATCTCAGCTGCAGAAAGTCAGAGCTTAGATGAAAAAGGAAGAGCAGGGTTTCAAAGACATAGAACACTATGATAAATTCTACCAGAGCAAAGAAAGAAAGAGAGTCCTCAGGCCCAGAAGCAATGAGCAAGGGCTCTGATAAGGAGGAAGAAACCTGGACTTCCGTAAACTTGGTGCCTTCTCTCTAAAACCACACTCTGTGTGTGTGTGTGTGTGTGTGTGTGTGTGTGAGAGAGAGAGAGAGAGAGAGAGAGAGAGAGAGAGAGAGAGAGAGAGAGAGACAGAGACAGAGAGACAGAGAGAGATACAGAGAGACAGAGAAACAGAGAGAGAGAGAGACAGAGAGAGAGACAGAGAGACAGAGAGAGAGAGAGAGAGACAGAGACAGAGAGAGAGACAGAGACAGAGAGACAGAGGCAGAGAGAGATACAGAAAGACAGAGAAACAGAGAGAGACAGAGAGACAGAGAGACAGAGAGAGAGACGAGAGAGAGAGAGAGAGAGAGAGAGAGAGAGAGAGAGAGAGAGAGAGAGAGAGGACCGAGAGACAGAGAAAGGGAGAGAGACAGACACACAGAGAGAGAGAGAGACAGACACACACACACACACAGAAAGAGAGAGAAAGAGAGAGAGAGAGAGAGAGAGAGAGAGAGATGAGAGAGAGAAAAAAAGAGAGAGGAGAGACAAAGAGAGAGGGAGGAAAGAAGGGAGGAGGAGAGAGGGAGAGAGGGAAGAAGGGGAAGAGAGGGAGGAAGGGAAGAGAGAGGGGGAGACAGACAGATGGAGAGATAGAGACAGACAGATAGAGATAGATAGATGGATGGAAAGATAGATGATAAAGATTTATATGTACATGTATGTTTTGGTTTTTACTTTTCTTTGTATTACCAGTGCTTAACACAGTGCCAGGCACTTAATAAATGCTGGGTGTGACTATGACATTATCTTTTGTAAAAAGCCCCATTCAGGGCAGTCTTGCAAGTCCCTAGGAGGAACTGATCCAACAAAAAGAGAAGGCTTCTTGATTCCCTAGGACATTCCAAGTTCTTTCCATTTATGGTTGGGAATAGGAACCCAGTTTAATCCTCTAAATGCGGAGGGCTTTCTATATCCCTAGGGAAGGACAAGTTTCACCAAAAAGAGAGTTTCTTGATTGTTTATAGGCTTAAATATGAATGTTTTCTGTGTTCTTTTCAATGGACATAACATCAATGTCTTGTTAGTCTGAATGCTTATATGGTACCTAAAAACCTAGGTTTGTAGTAGAGCAGTTAGGTGGCTAAGTCAGAGAGACCTGACTTAGAATCTGACCTCAGACACTCCATCAGTTGTGAGATGCTCCATCAGTCACTTAATATCTGTTTGTCTCAGTTTTTTCAACTGTAAACTGGGACCATAAAACCTTGTAAACAAAATGCTTAAGACAATGGTAGACACAGAATAGCTGCTTAATAAGTGCTAGTTCCCTTCCTTATTCCCTGTAAAATGGGGACGATAATAATACCTACCTCCCAGGGTTGTTGTGAGGATCAAATAAAATATTATTTGTTAAGTGCATAACCCAGTGCTTGGCACAAAGTGACTGCTTAATAAATACTTGTCTTCTTCCTTCCTCATGTCTGCCTTTAGGGAAGTGCCATTTGGCAAAGTTCCCAGGTGCCACTGAGGTAGGTAAAATTAGCCTGGGTTGTGAGGTGAGTTGCCACCTCTTCAGGAGCATTAGACAGCAAACAGTTATTACTCCCTGTTTTCATTTAAGTATGGGCAAATGAAAAAAAGAAATTAGAAGAGCCCCTTCCCCTCAAAAGATGTCCAGACTGTCCATGTTTTTTAATTAGCCTTTGACACGAATATTACAAAAGTTGTAAGACCAGAGGGAAGAAGAGGGACAAATGGAGAGCTAAGATAAAATGGGGCTCACAGCACATGTAGATTCAAAGCAGCAAGCAAACATGTCATAGAAGCGTTCTGCAGGCACCAAATGCCTGGGTGGGCGGGGATACAGCGATGCTATTACTGTGGTGGCTGCTGACTACCCAGGTGTGGGGAGAATCCGTTGGTGTCTGAATTTACCCTGTAGCATTCTGCAGTCTGCCCTAAAAGACACTTCTGATACTGTTGCAAGATGGGTGAGCAGACCAAATTATAAAACCATAGAGAATGCTAAATGCAAGAACAAACTTTATGAAGTCTCTGATCCAAGCCAGTCTTTAGGGAGGTAATTGATTAGACCACCTAAAACAAATGCAAAGAATATTCCAACTACATCAAGTGCCTTTGTAAATTACTTGAGCTCAGAACTTGGAGTTGTGCTCACATTACCAGGCTCCACTGCACAAAAGGCTGTATAAATTGGCATCAGGAATAAAATTAGATGGAAATGAAACCGCTAAAACATAATCATCACAAAGAGCCATACTTCCAAGAGTAGGCACATAACTATGTGGTTTGCATAGCCAGGGCAGGGCCAGAACACCTCCCCTGAGCAGAGCCGGCATTGTTCAAGATGCTGGGAGCAAGACAAAAGTAGCAGCAGGGGTTCTAATGATGGATGGTTTCGAATGCTGTTGCACTCATAAAAGCTAAATGTCCTGCTGAGCAAGGAAAATCTCCTAAGGCATCCATGGCATAGAAGTCTGGGAGCACTGAAGAACCACTGGCCTGACACAATACTTTCTTCCAACAGCCTTTATCCTTCATATAGGATGGTGAGATAACCAAGGCTCTATTCTAGGTCCTATTTTATTCTCACTCCACTGCCCCCTTAGTGACTATATCAGTTCCTATGAGTTTGTACCATCTCTATGCAGATGATTTGGGAATTCCCAAATATATATACATATATATATATCCAGCTCCTAGTCTCTCCTGAGCTCCAGCCCAGCATTCCCAATTGTTTATTAGACATAGAAACTAGATGTTTCTTAAAACATCTCAAAATCAACATGTCCTTAAAAGAAAATTCATTATCTTCTCCCCCAACACAAACCCTTTCAAATTTCCCGGTTTATAGTCTCAGAGTTACCCTCAACTCCTTCCTCTTCCTTTTCCCACATATTCAATCAGTTGCCAATCTTCTCTTCTACCTCCCTAACACTGGTTACATTAATTCCTGCTTCTGTATTCACATAATCATCATCTTAGTTCAGGCTCTCATCACCTCTTCCCTGGACTACTGAAATGGCTTCTTAATTGACCTCTCTGCCTCAAGTCTCTCCCCAAGCCAAAGCATCCTCCAGAGAGGTGGCTAAGTAGTTTTTCTTAAGCATAGAGTCAGTCATGTCATTCCCCCTCTCAATAATTCCAGTTGCCTCTGGGATAAAATGTAAATTCTTCTCTTTGATTTTTAAAGTCCTTAACAACATGGCTCCAACTTATTTTTCCTATCCTTATCACAATTCTCCCCTTCCTGCATTCTATGGTCCAAATGCATTAGCACTTTATCTCCTGACTACCACCACTACTAACACCTGGAATGCACTTTCTCCTTAACAATAGAATTCCAGCTCTTCAAAAGGAGAGACTATTATTTGTCTAGGTAACACAGTGTTTTAGGGCACTGAGCTTGGAGTTAGAAAGACCTGAGTTCAAATTTAAACTAATTGTCGGATCCTGAAGAAGTCACTTAATCTCTGTCTCCCTCAGTTTTCTCAACCAAAAAAAAAAAAAAAAAGATAATAATAATAATGTCTACTTAATATGATTGTTATATTGAGAGAGATAAACATGTATGAATGCACTTAGCAGAGTGCCTGCCATATAATGGGTACTTAATAAATGGTTGTTCCCTTCCCTTATTTCCCTTTTCTTTGCATGCCCAGAGCTTAACGTTGTGACAAGTACATATTAGGTGCTTAATAAATGCTTGTTGACTGGCTACTTCATAGAATATCTCTCTTCCTTCAAAACTCTGATCAAATGCCACCTTCTACAAGAAGTCTTTCTTGTAGTGTCCAACTTTTAATGTCCTTCCCTCCCTAAATAACTTTATTTATCTTTTATTTATGCTGTATATACTTATATTTACAGTATCATATCTTCAACTGTCTACTGAGTATTTCAAAGTACTTAGTCTTTATATAGCCACTTGCACAGTATTTATCACATAATAAGCACTTACTAAATGCTAGTAGATGGGCCAATACTGATTCACTGTTCCATCCACTGAAGCTCTTTGTTAGAACTACAACTATAATATGCTTTCTTTATTTTTCTTCCCAATCTTTTTTTTTTCTAACCAATTACCAGAGGAAATGAACATAACAGCTGAAATTATTACAAAGCAATAAGGATAAGTTAAATACAAACTTTCCACACAGACAGAACTATAAATGTGGTTCAAAATTAATTAGCAACAATAATTAATTAAAACATGAAGCTATCATGTAGAACCATATCTCTTCTTTCAATACTTCTCCCATATGCAACCCAGCTGGCCTGCTTCCATATTTGGTCCCACCCTCAAATAGTGTCCTAAGATCTCTGTACACCAGGTCTTACACTTTTGGGTGCCTTCCAACTCAATTTGTCTTTAAATACATTATTAGAAAGTTTGTCTTTGTGTTGCTTACCTCAGGGCCCCTCCCTCAGGTGTATTTTGTGAAATTCTCCTCAGATACCACAATGTACCAAGAAGAGATACACAGGTCATCCTACATTGTACAAATTCAGTTTGTTGCTAAACAGCTTCTACAGCCAAACCCCAATCACCTTTTTAAAGCTTTCTCTTCTTACTACTATACTATACTATATTGCTATACTCACTACTATAATCCTTGACTCCAATAAAACCAGTCTACTCACTGTCTCTTAAACCATTTTGTAGTTTCCATTTTTCCACTTTTCTTCTCATTGTTCCATATTCCTAAAATTCCATCTCCCTCCCTATTTTTCTTACCATTCTTGAAGAATTGAACCAAATCCCATCTCTTCCATAAAGCCTTCCTTGAGCATATCAAATTAAAATACTCCAGCAGTTATTGCCCAAATAATTTATATGGTACTTAATAATAGAATGCCATGCAATTTCTGCTATTGCCTTGAATTGTCAATGAACTTTTTACCAACCAGCTATAAATTCCTTGTATGCAAATACCCTGTGCTACATTTCATTGTATCTTCACACTATACTGCAGGTATTCAATAGGAAAATGTTGATTTGATTTTCTCATTCTAAATACTTCTACCCAGTATCCCAAGGTCAGTCTATTTCTAGTCAACTGCTCTGGCCTCCAACAGAGTCTTATCACATCATCTGCCAGAAGAAAAATTCACTAGGAATAATGTGTATCTGAACTAATGATTTTTACTTTCTGTCTTTCTCCGCATCTTCAACTGTCTACTGAGTATTTCAAACTGGATGTCCCAAAGACATCTTAAATTCATCTTATCCAAAACAGAACACATTATCTTTACCCAAAAAAACCCTCCTCTCTTCCAGACTTCTTTATTACACCATCCTCCCAGTCAAAGATGATAATACATTTCGCTACTAAAGCTCAAAATATGAGACAAAAAACATGTTTAAATCTACTAGTTCCAAGGACTATAGTAAGCAGTGAGGATACTAAGATAGACATAAAATAATCTCTGCTCTTACACCCCACAGTTATAAGGAAGTCATGAGCCTGAGGTGGGGAAAGAGCTGAGGAGGTATGAATTTCTGAGTTGATTTCAACTTGTGGAATGATGAGTTTCTAGAGATGGTAAAGCCCTAGCCCTTGAAAATTTCACCCACTGTTTCTCTTGATTCTTGTCTGGTTCACCTTTATAAATACTATTTCTTATATTTGCATTGAAATGTTTTCATTCTTTCTTCCTTATAGGTTCATGTATGTTTACACATGAGGTTATGCAACACTGCATAAAATGTATTATTATAAATATAACATGCATTTTGTGTAATTATCATAGAATGTCTTGAAAACATATATTATGGGATGTCAATATAATGTATTTGAAGTAGTAAAGACATAGTATTGATGTAACCATCTAGGAAATTTTGTTGAATAAGAAGCCCAGGATCTGGAGGTAGGCAGACACTGAAAGTTTCCTCAAGGAGAGCAAGGTATAATTTTTTAAATTAAGTAGTTAGAAAATTAAAAAGAGGAAAGGGCCAAAATTAAAGTAGCACAATGACTAGTGCGGGACTTGAATTTGGGGATGATATGAGTTCAAAAACCACCTCGGACATTTACTAGCTATATGAACATTGTCAAGTCTCTCTAAGGCTTAGTTTTCTCATTCAAAATGGGGATACAATATCTAAAATACCAATCTCTCAGTGTTGTGAAAATCACATAAGATCATGTATATGAAGCATTTTTCAAACCTTAGAGTCTACACGAATTTCAGCAATTACTTACTGTGAATCCTATGACCTCCTCAGTCTAAACTCTCTTCCTTCCAACATAGTGGTTACTTATGTCAGGAGACTTTCTAATTTCTCTAACATGGGCTATTCAGGCAGATACCCAAGTGCCAGCTTAGGTGGGTCTCCTGTAGTCTAAATACCACATTATTTTCTATATTGTGCCCTTTCACTTAAAAAGCTGGTGGATACAAATTTAGACTGAAATTAAAATCTCTGCATAACAGAGCTATTGGAAACATGAGAATCAGATGTTAAACATTCCCAGAGAAAAAATGCTGATGCCAGGGATCATTTACTTGCGACCCCTAGAATACAAAGTCATGCTGACAACACTGGTTATATGAAGAACGTTTAAGAAAAATATGCCAATCTGCAAGTGAATGTCCTTGATGCCCATAAAAATAGTAAAGTTAGAATTGAGAGCAAAGAAAGGGAGGATCAGAACTATGCACTTTGAAAGTAAAATGCGCATTTCCGATTTAAGGTTAACAAACACACATACACACACACACACACACACACACACACACACACAAACACACATTTTTAAGAGAAAATTAAGTCACAGGAAAAGAACATAGCAGTACTATTCTTCTATTCTAAAGGGAAGAACTAAATGACCAGGATGGAAAAGGCATAAGAGCTGCCCAAAATGCACCCCACCTTTTCTTTTCTTCCTTTATAGTAATTCCTCTTTTCCATATCTTGTAACTTCTCAAAAAGTTTATATCAATGAATAAGGAAATTAAAAGGGTTGCCAGTTCAGGAATCAGCCAATTGGGATTCTGAATATCTCCTCCTACACATTTAGGAATTAATCCATTAATTCTTCTGCCAAGGATATACTATGACTTTTTCTTTATCTTTCATGTATGAATTATAAAAACCTACTTTATCTCCTAACTGATAAAAGTTATATTATAATGATGAAATTTTTCATGTCGTATTTCAAGATCAGTCAACATTAGTGTTCATCATGTATAGTAAACTATTGTATTTTCATTTTATTAGTTCTAAGGACTTCTCTTTACCTGTGTCCTGATTGTATATTCAGTCCTGATGACTCATAAAGCAAGATATTTTAAACTCAACAAAACCCTCTTTGAAATTTTCCAATTCTAACAATTTCAATTGGAAAATTTCAAGGAGCATTCCTTGAAAGGAAGGTAGAAGTTTGGGAGAGGAAGTATGAGCCCTTTTTTTTTCTATTTCCTAGAGTCTCTCCTATAAAGACAAGCTTCAATTATCCAAAGAAAACTTTACAGAATAGCCCAATTCAAGTAGTCTAGACTTTATAGAGCCTTGTACATTAGTTTAATAGTGTTGGAATGCTTCAGATTAGCAGGAAAAGTTCATTGATGAACATAGTTTATAACCACAGCAGTGGTTCAATAAAAACATTAGGTAAGAAGCCTGAAGAAAATAGAGTGCTCAGATACACAAAGAAAAACCTCAACTTTAGGAGACTCGGTCATTTTCTTTCTTTTCCTATCCCCTCATTAGTTTTAGAATCGCCTTTCCAAGGTTATCATGAACAATGGTGTAAAAATTAAGTCAACTAATTAATGCTCCTACTAAAATCTTGCTTGCTCATCTACAAATAACATAGAGGTGACCTGAGGTTCTTGAAGGCTATACTATTGAAATCAAATCTCTGGCTTCCTGCCAATGTAGAAAGACTGAGTATGAGCCAAATGACATACTATATATGCCTATTTTCTAAGGAACAGCTTAATAAAGTTCAGAGGCTTATCACAAAATTAGTCATTAAGAGATAAATTTTTCACCCACAGAAATCCATTCATTTATTAGTGAACACAAGATGCTGCCCCTTGGAGTCAAGAAAACCTTGATTCTAGTCTTGCTTCAGATCCTCAGCAAGTCTTGTTATTTCTTCATGTCCTAAAGAGCTTTCTAAGACTATAAAGCCTGTTGATCTCCACTGGTCCAAGGAAATGCCTCACTTGAAGCGCTGTAGATTTATGATCATCGAATATTTTATACTCTATTAGAAAAAAATTAATATGCACACATCCCCAGTGCATTTACTCATGACAAATTATATGCATGGACATGTCCATAGAATCAAAAAGAAAGATCAAGAAGGATGAGAATTGAGAAAAAAAAACATTAGATTTGGCAAGGTAAATGTTTTGATGGGGGAGGTGGAAATAATAGTACAGGATAAGCAAGCACAGATGGGTTGTGATTATATTACCACCATTTCTTGATTCTAAGGCCAATCTTGCCTCCCTCACTCCAGGCAATGCTTATAACTATTCTTCTGAATATACTTCTCAAAGGTATATTGTTAACAGAAAAAAAAAACACAAATGATTCTGGATGTAAGAACACTATATTAAAGAAGAAAGATTGTTAGTTCAGTGAGAGCCAAGGCATAGAAAAGGACAAGGCTGAGGAAGGCCAGATGAAGACCAAAAGATGATTGTAATTAGAAAGAGAACAGCATCCAGATATCACAGGGAGCCTGGAAAAGGGATTCTTGGCAGATAACTAGCTACTCTTGGGTGTCTGTTCAGAGTTAGGCAAACCAAAAGATCTCAGGAAAACTAAATTTGAGCCAATGCCATAAAAAATATCAAAACTCCTCAAATTAATTTATAAAACTAATGTTATGCTAAACTATCAATAGACTATTTCATGGAATTAAGAGAAAATAATCAGTTAAAAATAACCTATCTACTTTATGTATCATTAAGTTCTATCTTCACATAGTCTGTAGAGTTGAGTGTAATTAAATAAATGGTGAGGCCAAAAGAAACCCACAGGAATTCTGGATTAAGTCACAAAAAAACTTAACCCATGGTTTGTTTTGGGTACCTAAACGTAAAAATGTCATTGTATCTCCAGTCATCTCCTCATTTTTTCCTCCAATTTTAACAAAAAGGTATCTTCCATTTTCATGGCTTATTTCTGTTTCCAATATTGTTCATCACAGATTCAAATCATAAAATTAGCCTCTCATCCAAGAATCTTTAGCCTCTCCTCCACTGGTTTCTTCAATTTTATCTACAAATGTTCTCAGATTTCTCCTATCTTAAAAACATATAAAACACTAAACTTTACTGTGAATTGTAGCTACTGCCCTACTTATCTCTTTCTTTTCTCTGCTAAATGTCCTAAGTAACAAATCTATATCCACTGCTTCTATTTCCTGACTACCAACTCATTCCTTAACTCTCTTTAATCTAAGTTTTATTTCTATCACTTTGTGGACAAGTCAACAATCATTGCCTAATGGGCAAATTCAATGGCCTATTATCAGTATATTCTCCTTTTATTTTTCATAGCATTTGAGGTGGTTTGACCAACCTCCCCTTCCTGAAACTCTTTCCTCATTTGGTGATTTGTTTTGTTTTTGCAAGATCACATGGTACTGGTTCTACTACATTCCAACTCTAAATGTTGATGTATCCCACAAGAGGGTAGCATAATGGAATAGAGTGCCAGGTCTGGAAGTCAGGAAGACTCATCCTCCCAAGTTCAAATTTGGCTTAAGATATCACTTATCTTAAGATATCACTGATCCTGGGCAAGTCAAGTAATTCTATTTGCCTCAATTTCCTCATGTATAAAATGAGAAGGAAATGGCAAACTACTCTAGTATCTCTGCCAAGAAAAACCCAAATGACATCATGTAGAATTGGGCATGACTGAATGACAACAGTACCCCACAAAGATCAATGCTATTTTTTCTTTATACTTTACTCTTTTAGAGATGCCATTTGTTCTCAAACGTTCAACTACCACCTATATGAAGATGAAACCTAAATCTCCCCTGATTTCAATTCTCTCTCTCCTACTAAATACTTTCTCATAAAATTCAATGTGTTGAAAACCAAATCTATCAGATTTACAGTCAAACCAGTTCTCCCTCCAGATTTAGCCTATTCTATAAAAGTACATCATTTCCCCACTCAGTTACCCAAGTTTCCAATCTTTAACACTAACCCTCTCCTTCAAAATGTAATTGTCAAGTTCTTTATTATCTGCCTTATCTATTTCTTCCTTTCTGATTTCACTGTTACCACACCAGCCCAAGACCTTTTCTCTTCATGTTTAAACTAGCATTTCCAAGTTGCATTAAGCAAAGTTCTCAGGTTCTGCTCAATATGAATAAGGATTATGTAAGTAAAATTTCAATGTTATTGATATTTCCCCTCTAATAAGATAAGAAACTGTATCCCAAATGCTCATACAGAACAATCTTTCAATATGAAAAAATAGGCTTGATTTTTTTTGTGTTAGTCTAGATCTGTATTTCTTTAGACCACAGGTATTCTGTATCCCTAGACCCTCAAACTAAAATTTATGGGTTCTAGTGATATATTTCAAGCTCCAAACTCTTGTGAACAAATCAGTTTGAGGAACAGTAGCCTGGACTACGGTTAAGTATCCATGTTTTTAATCTCCCTATCCCAAACTCTTTAATATGTTACTCCAGATTTGAGTTCCTAAAATACCCCCTTCATAAATACCACACCACATTAAAAAATCTCTGACACTTCCCTACTAACTACAATATAAAGTTCCCATTCCTTTGTAAAATACTCAAGTCCCTTCTTCTACAATCTGTCTCTAAACTTACCTGCCAATAATGTACTTATTGTTGATCCAAGATATCAACTTCTTTCTTTTCAGCATTACTCTTTCTATTCTCCTTACCTGGAGTACACTATGCTCTCCTCCACCCTTATTAAAATCATCCCCTGTCTTGTATGACCAAACCAATTTTCAATGATTATTCTCTATTCTGAGTAGCTCCTGTAACACTTATCTGTAACCAGACTCATTTAGCACCCAATATATGTTACTTTCTACAGTAAAAGACTGACTAGCAACAAAATAAAAATATAATTATGCAGAGCAAAAAAAGGGATCCTAAAGGAACATGAAAATAAACTAACTTTTGCTAGTTCATATTTTATTAAAATTAAAAAGATGTTCTCTACAAAAAACTAAACAATTTGGACTTTATGGTTTAACTTAGAATCATTTTTATTCTATTTGTTTAAATGTCTGTTTTTCTTAATGATCATTAAATTTAGAAATTGTGAAAAACAATAATTATGCGGAATCCAGCCTGTGGACCCTCAAACTTCCAGGATTATGCCAAAACCAGAATTAACAAGAAATAAAAGTCCCTTTGGTGACAAAGTTGCCATCTTTAAAAATCTAACAAAAAATAAACATAAGCAGGAAGAGCTGAAGATTATAAACTCAACACACTATGATTAGATGGGCTTGCCAAAGGGAAGGGACATTCTGACTGATTGGTAATAAATGTCTGTAATATCCAGCTTGCTCTCATTAAAGTTGAGAAGTGAGGAAGTGACAAGAGACAGAAAGGCTCAAATTAATAAAAATCAATGAAAACTGCCATATGGGCTCTACCATTTCAGTAAAGCCTGCAGGCATCAGTCAGGGTGAGATCCAAACCACAAAGTTCAGCATATGAGACAAAGGCATGGGAAGAAGATGGTTCACTTTACACAAAAACAAAACATTGTACCTGTATTTCTATGCTCCCTAATGATGACCATTAGTCATTAATCTCTTCATCTATAAAAGAAGAATAAGAATACTTATACTACATTCCTCAAATGATTATTATGAGGAAAGAGTTTTGTGGATCTTAAAGCTCTATATAAACCTGAATTGTTATTCTCAAGAAAAGTTTGAATTCTGCTCAGCCTAGTATGGTTAAGAAGACAAAGTAGTATATAGTATATTTTAGAAAGAATCCAAGAAAAAATGCTAGAAACAAACAAGTATCAGCATTTGTAATATTAATCATCAACAATATGGGTATTCCCAAAGGGGTTCATATAGATCAATTTCTAATCAATCAGTCAGTCATTCAACAAGTATGTTTTAAGAACCTACTAAATACTAGGCACTGTGCTAGGCCTAGGGATGCCAAAATAAAGCAATCAAAAAGAAATTATCCTTGCCGTCTCAAAGCTTACATTTATCTATTTTTATGTGTATAAACTATTTAACAATTGGTTTGTAAATGCCCTCAAGGGCTGGCATTATTTCTGAAGCCTCTTTGTATCCAAGTGTATGGCATAGTTCCACATAGAGAGAATGTATTCCATATATTTTTATTTTGATGATGATGAGTTATAAATCAAGTTTTTTTAGTATATGGAATTTCTGAAAAGAAGTCCTAGTTTCACAGACTTTTTCATCACACCTGGCAATATGAAATATTTCTTTAACTTCCTTCATATGGGTAATCACAGGAACAATTCATCCCCATTGGTTCATTATAGGGTAAGGCTTGGTATTCTAGTAATAAAAAGAGACTTCAACTCTCCTGACATCTATAAGGAGTCCAATTCTGCTGAAAGTAGAATATATGATAAATTACTGATTGCCTTGAGGACAATTTAATCTCTCAAAAGGTAGTGAAAGCAACAAGGAGAACTTTTGCTAAATCTAAAATAACAAGAAGGATTTTTTGTTGAACTGGAAGTTAGGAGAAAAGGATTAGGTCATTTTGGTTCATAATAATGAAGAAACAGACACTTGACATAGTTATTTACATATGTACTCTAGATTTCAAGCAACCAAAAAGTTCAGAGGAAAGAGTAGTATGATTTCAAAGTCAGAGACATTAAAAGTTCGGGTCAAGAGGAAGGATAAGTTCCAAGAACAGATATTATAGTTATACAATTGCAAATAGTATCTAACATTTATTTAGTGCTTCTAAGTTTACACAGCATCTTATACTTAGTTTCTCCTTTGTTCCTCACAACAGCCCCAGGAAATGGATGGAGATATTATTTCCATTTTGTTGGTGAGAAAACTGAGGGGGAATGACTTGACTTTGTGTCTCAAGGAGGAATTGAATTCTGGTCCACATGACTCCAAGTAGAACTTTCTAACCATTGTGGGCAACAGCAGTTTCTAAAAGAATTTAATGATATTTTATCACATTAAAAATAATCATTACAATGAAGATGAAAAAGGGAAGGAAATCAATATGGCATCGAATGAAAGTCTCTGATCAGCTTGTTTTTCTTTAAATAGACACACACACCACACACACACACACACACCACACACACACACCACAACTGATGCTTTTTGTCCTTATAGTAAATTTGAGATAGGAAGAACTCAGGCATACTTTTTAAAGCTTGAGAAACATCCACTTTTGCACTGAGCAGGTGAAATTTCCACATCATTATTTCCCATAATCCTCTTATATCTATACATTTGTTATTGTCCTTGTAAGCAAATAACTTTCCAATTAAACTGCCTCACATTTGATGATGAAGAAAAGAGGAGATTGCTGAATAAAAATCATTAGAAGACATGGCAGCCACTGTCAAACTGGATAGAGGATGCTATAGGACCAGAAAAGCATGAGCTTTGAGGAGACAAAGGAAATGAAGTAGCAAAACAGTTAGCACAATGTACACAGTGCATGCTGGGAGGATCCAAATACAAATGTGGTTTCTTAAACAGTGGTTCTATCTAGCAAGACCATGTCTTTTCTGGCATTTTTATTGATGTATTCTTTTTTTTGTACCAAAATAATACCAATCCCAATAATATCAATCCACCAGAGAACTTTAACAAAAAACCATTAAGTGAAGTTTAGCAAACACACCTTTCTCACAAACATGTAGTCTATTACCACCTCCAAAAAAGAGTAAAGTAGGGAAATGTGCTTCATCATAGATCTTCTTAAACCAAGATTGGTTGTGGTGTTTGATCTGATTTCTGTAGTCTTTAAATGTTGTTTTCATTTATACTACTATAATAATTGTGTCTATTGTTCTCTTAATTTATTTACTCAGTATCAGTTCCTATAATTCTATGGGTTTTTTTTCTTCTGAATCACCTTATTATAATGAAATAAAATCCCATTAAATTCACATCCCATAATTTGTTTCCAGATTTTTAATATCATATAAAGAGTTGCTATGAGTAATTTGTCATATATGGAAATTCTCTCCCTCCCTGACCTCCTTAGTATATTTTTTCCTCATAGAAAGCTTGCTGAGTCAAAAGATATTAGTAGTTTAGTAACTTTTTTCAAATATTTCCAAACTATTTTCCAAGGAAATTGGTCCAATTTACAGCTCCACTAACAGTATATTAATGTGTCTAACTTCCCATAGCTGTTTCAACATTTACTTTTCTGGATTTTTTTTCATCCTTGCCAATTTGATAAGTGTAAAGTAAATTTGAGGCATTTTAATTTGTACTTCTCTTGTTTTTTAACATTGTAGCTATTTTTCACATAGTGGTTGATAATTTGCTTTTTTCCTTTAGAAAATTTCTTATCTTTTAATTATTGATCTATGTGACAGTTAAATATTTGTGGCAAATCCTTATATATTATTATAGATCTTAGTCTTTATCAAACACTTAATGTATATATTTTCCCAGTCAGAAACTTACCTTTTAATTCTAATGGCATGGATTTTATTTGTGAAAAAAAACCCTTTAAAGTTATAATTTTATAACATCAAAATTGTTTATTTTTTTAACTCATAGACGCTTTGGTTGGCTATTAATTTTCTCCCTAAACAAAGCTGTGAAAAATATGAAGGAATAAATCCAATTCAACAAATATTTGCTAAATGACTACTGTATTAGGGATAGACAAAAGTAAAAAGCTAGCTTTCCACTCAAAGAACTTATATCCTAAGACAGAATATATACAAAGAAAGCAAAAAAAATCATCAATGAGAAATTTTAGAAATCTAAATTTATGTTTAGAATTCAAAGAGGAATCTACCAGGATCAGAAAAAAAAAATTCCCATGACAGATATCACCTTAGCTGATTCTTGAAGAAAATTATAATAGGAAAAGGTGAGAAGGGAATTTTTTATAAACGCATAGAGTACAATCCAAGCAAAAGACATGGGATACTGAATCCAAGTATATACTAATGGTTGGAATGGTAGTATTCATAGATGGGAGTAAAGTGAGATTAGGCTGACTTAGGGTTCTGTAATCAGTTTTTAATAGGAAACAAACAAATATGCTGCTACAGTGGGCAAAAATAGGATCAAAGGGTGAAGTTACACAGAAAGCACTAGGTACCAGTTGCCCAGAAATGATCTTCTTCACTACAGTCATTTTCTACCTCATCATCACTGCTGCTGCTCCATCCTCTGGAGGGAGCTCTAAGGCACTCATCTCTGAGCTCTTGCAATGGGACCATGTTCCTTTACCCCAAAAGGAATATCAGTCTACTGTCCAATTATTCCACTCACCATCTCTATAACTTCCCTGACCAAAATATCTTTCCCTGGCCACCATTCCTAGCTATGTAACTTTCCTTGAAGGAAGAGACTATTTAAGTTTAGGAAGTAAGTGTGTGAATGTGTGTACATGTGCATATATGTATGTATGTATATGCATATATATATCTTGAGCATTTAATACAGTGACCAGAACACATTAAGATCTTAACAAATCTTTTTCTCTCTTTCATTTACTGATACTCAATCTATCTATGATGAAGATAGATGGTGAAAAATAACTATCTCAGTTCTACAAATGTAGAAATTTCAACCCTCCTAGAATTGTTTTGATTATTATTAATAAATGCTATGAGCATTAGCCATAATAGCTATAATCATGATTAATGATCTGACATTACTAATAACCAAATAACTATATGGAATATTTGATTTTCAAAGTTCTTTAACATGCTTATTCCTTCTATCTGAATTATGTAGGCAAGGAAAATATTAACCTAACTTACCACAATCCTAGCTTAGCTTACATCAATAGTGCCATAGAATCTGGTTCCTCACTTGTAGTTCTGGGCAACGGTACAATAAAACATTAGCCCTTGGGGCTTCCCCAAACCTGGCAATCTCAAATGCAAAGAATTCTTTAGTCATGGGATCCCTATCCCTCCCATCTAAAGATGCCAGATGACACCAAAGCAGAGTCCTGGAATGTTATACAACCTTCCTGGGTTTGGCCCAGTCTAGAATCAATGTATGTACCATTCTTTTCTTTGAAGTACTGTAACATTAAACTAATCACCCATCATCCTTTATAAGAATAAAGAAAACTGACTGACTGGCTAACCAGTATGGAAAAACACTCTCCAGAGGTAAGTGCATTTCAGGGGTCAGTGATTCAGTACTGAATAGGGCATATAAGTAATATATACTGACATACAAAGAGAACTTGTAAAGTTAATACAGTCATGAAAAACATTTAAAGTCCTTCTACATGGAATGTTAGATAACAATGTTGTATTTTCGAATATCCAGTGGGATTTTCACTATTAGTATTCATCTAAAACATCATTGAGGAGTAGCTGTTTTTCTGTCCAGAGCTCTGTTCTGTTATGTATATGGGGGGAGAGGAACTGCTAAAGAGCCACAAAAGTTTTTTAAAAATTAGGTTAACTGAGGCTGATACAAATACTGGGCACACATTTTATTCTTCAATAAAGAACATGTGTTCTTATGTACATGTGTACTATTAAATTTATCTGCTTTTTACATTAAGTGGTGACTAAGTTTAAATCATTCTATACTGATCAATACATTTTTATTGAGATATTCAATATTCATTTTTAAATCATTCAAAAAACACCGTGTTATCATGTATATAGATAACTCTGGAGAATACAAGAGAAACATTAAGACATTTTCTCTAGTTAAGGAGAGAAGACATATATCCAAACTGAACTAGGTAAAAACCTTCATATATGAAATAATTAAATAACAACATTCAGGAGCCAAAAGAAGCCACAGGGCCTCTCAAGACAGTGCTCTCCTTTCCTATTACTCCATTCCTATGGTCTCATAGCTGGCCTCCAAAATATTTTCATAAATGAGTTTTCAGGCTTCCAATCTTTTCCCATTATAAGTGAGTACTGGAGAGTTTAGAGCAGAGGTACATTCATGCTCATTACTATGGCCAGAGAAGGCCAAAAGAAGAAGAAAGCTGGACATTATAAGAGAGGCTAGACATTTATAGGGGAAAGAATATACCAGGTTTCAGAGGATCAGAGTTTTCTTCTATACTAAACTTCTTGTATAACATTGAAGAGGCAGGGTAGAATGATAGAAAGAACACTTGATAGAATATCAAAACATGTGAATCCTGAATCTGCAACCTCTATAGTTTCCTCATCTGTAAAGTAAGGGAATTGGACTAGATGATTTCTAAGGTCAGATAGGATTTAGATGGGGCCTAGGTGGCAGAGTGGATAGAGCATCACTCCTGAAGTCAAGAAGGCTCATCTTTGTGAATTCAAATACAGCCTCAGACTCTAGCTCTGTGACCCTGGATGTGTTACATTTTCTTCAGTTTTCTCATCTGTAAAATGACCTGGAGAAGAAAGTGGCAAACTGCTCCAAGATCTTTGCATGAGGTCACAGTTATACACAAATGAAAAGACTCAATAACAATAATATAACATAAGATTGAGAACCCAAAGGGACCTTAGGAGATTATCTAATCCAGCCTCTTCATAGTTAAAGACAAAATGTAAGCTCACAGAGATGAGACCTGCCAATAGTCACAAAGGCACGTAGTAAGGAACAGGATTTAGATTCAAGTCCGTCACTGTAAGTGCATTTTTTTCTTTCTATCACACATAGTTCAAAACTGATCTGACCCTTAGAAAAACAAGCAGGACTTGGAAGTGACCCTCAAATCTTGCATAAAGCTGAAAAACTGTAAGGTGTTTTATGTGGGATGCTGCAGGGACACAAAACCATAAGCTAAAGAGAGACTAAAGTAAATAATGACCTGACTAAATGAAAATTAGTGGAAAGGACACAGGGAAGTTGACCGTGTTGGATGTGGTAATTTCCCCTCTCTGGTATTACAACCTCTCTCTTCTTACAACCTAATAATTTGCTACCTAGTCCCTCTCCCTTGCTCCCTTGACTTATTTAAAAGTCAAATAAGCCTGTATCCCACCCTTAAGATGTTATACCAGTCATGCCCAATGGGATTCATCTATTTCATCCTCTTTACAAGACATATTTATGTCTATACCTTTAAGCTACAAGTTTAAAGAAATTATTCTCACCCTATTTAAGCCATTTTGATGGATCTGCATGCTTGTGGTGAATCAGAAATTTCACTCCAAAATCCAATAGCTCCTTCTATCTTTAGATCTTATGAACTAGGGCAAATTATTTAATTTCTCTCTATCTTGGATTCTCTTCTGAAAATGAGCATAAAGATACCTATTCTTCTAACCTCTCAGTTTTTATGAATATCAAATTGAAACTAAACATGAAAGCATTTTGAAAAAGATAAAAAGTGGGGAAGCTAAGTGGTGCAGTGGATAGAGCACCAACCCTGAAATCATGAAGATCTGAGTTCAAATCTGGTCTCAGACACTTAACACTTCCTAGCTGTGTGACCCTGGGCAAGTCACTTAACCCTAGCCTCAGGAAAAAAAAGAAAGAAAATTATTTAAGAGAAATATAGTATAGGAAAAGAGAACTTAGGAAAGAGCTTTGGGGGGAAACTCATGATTAGTGGATGTGACCTGGATGAAGATCTAACAAAAGAGAATGAGGAGTAATAACAACAAGAGGAGAATCAGGAAGAAGTAGAGTCATGAAAAACTAAAGAGAAGAGAGTGCCAAGGAGAAGAGGCTCATGATCAACAATATCATGGGCTATATAATGATAAAGAACTGGAAAAAAATCATTCAATTTGGCAATTCAGAGATCACTGGTATGGGGAGGACAGAAATCATTGATTTTAGCAATTCCAGAGTAGCTGAATGAAAAGGTCAAAAACCACACTAGAGAGAGTTAAGAAAAGGGTGAGAGAAAATGAAGAGAAGACATTCACTGGAGATGGTTTTCTCAAGAAGTCTGGTTATAAAAAAAAGGAGATATTGGATGAGAGCTATCACAGGGGGATAGATCAAAAGGGGGGACCAGAGCATGCTTATAGGCAGCAAGTAAAGTTAGTAAAAAAAAAAAAAAAAAAAAAAAAGTATCTGTATTTTTAAAAGGCAGATCCTAGTAGTCAGAGACCAAAAGAAATGACAGGCAATTGAATTAATAATTTTAGTCAGGGGTCTGTACCCCACCCCTTTCAATCACAGCAAAAAGTAGGGTCCTACTACCAATGCTACTCCTAGGAAGAAAATATCTCATGACACCCCCCTCCGATTTGCTAGGTCTCAAGGTAACTTGAAGAAGTTACCTTAATAATGAAAGTTACCTAGGAACAATGATTAATCAACTTTATCTTTAATCCCTCAGAGACTTCTAAAGAATCTCTCTCCTAGGAAGAAGTTATTACATATAAAACACTTTTAGCAACTAAAGCCATAGGAGCCATTGGGCTTCAATGAAGAACAATATGAACTTGTACTCTAAGTGGCCTGGATGAATTCAAGCCAAAGATTAAATCTTTCCTGAGACCCTTGTTCTATGTTCTAATATTTACCCAGAACCCTTCAATTCTATAACAAACACTTTTAGAGTATTTACTGTTAGAAATGATAGGGCTAAGACATAACAAACTGCCTTCATGAATACTCCTTAAAATCAATTTGACTTGGAATGCATTTTTCCACCCTTCACTGAGTGCAAATCACCAGAAATTCCAAAGACCAATTAGGAAAGTATCACAAATAAATCAAGCAGCAAGCAGTCCCAGAAAAATAATGTTTTCTAAGTAGCCTAAGTTCCTTTAGGAATTCTTGTTAGATAAATGCTAACAACTCATCAAATAATGTAATAAAAATATTTGTTTGTCTTTTGGTTTCAAATGTCTGTCAGGTCACAATGCAGACCTAAATCTAAGGTAAAAGGCACAAAAGATGGTAAAGATATCTCTAAACTTTCAAGGAAATTTAGAAGTGAATATGTGAAAACAACCAGCTTTCTGGAAAAGTTTTTTTTTTTTAAACTTGCATTCACTAATAAAAAGCTTAAAGTTTCTCTGGTCCATATTTGTTGTACATTCCGTATGCGCTCAGCTGAACAGAATTCCTAGCATGGGCATAGGAATGCAAAGTCACCAAGTCTTTCCTCTGGACCTACTCTCAGATCTAAAGGGCTAACCTGTGCTTGATAGGGTCATGTACTATTCTAATATGAGGAGGAGGGAAGAGGGAAAAGAAGCACGTGAAGTAGAAGTACATGTAAGGAAAATGTGGGAGAGGACCTGAAAAAAAGCTGAGAAATTAAGGCCCAGAATAGGATGAGGAAATACATCCAAAACACCCTTCCCTCCTCTCATCTCTTAGAGCTTAACTCTTCAATGTTCAGTCCTCTGCGATTCCCTTCTCTTTACTGTTGGTGTCCTCT
Source organism: Sminthopsis crassicaudata (assembly GCF_048593235.1). Taxonomy (NCBI): domain Eukaryota; kingdom Metazoa; phylum Chordata; class Mammalia; order Dasyuromorphia; family Dasyuridae; genus Sminthopsis; species Sminthopsis crassicaudata. The sequence goes on along the minus strand of NC_133617.1, from coordinate 353,138,859 downwards.
CCTCCCCAAAATTGTGTTATTTTGGTTTTGTAGCTATTGGCTGCCTCCTTGTTGCTTTCCATATAGAATGTAAGTCATTTTGTATTTGCATCCCCCACACCTGGCACAATATCTGACAGGAGGGAGAAGGGGGGAAGCATATACTTAATAAATGCACGTTTAAAGAAGTTGGGCGTGGTAATGCACACACCTGTAATCCATGCAACCAGGGTGGATGAGGCTGGTGGAGCTCTGAGCTTGAGCTAAACTCATGTGTGCACTAAGTCCTGTAGCAATATAGTAGAGGGCGTAGGGAAAAGGGACTGGCTTATCATAATAGTGAAGGAGCTAAATGGCCAAAATAAGAAGTTGAACTGGTCCTTCACTGATTGTTGATGGAAGCAGGCAGTGAATGAAGGATCAAATGGTCACTATACTTTGAGCAAGATCAAGATAGGAAGATCTCAACAATATTCAGGGAGGGAGAAGTGAGAGATATAGAGAGACAGAGACAGAGAGATCAGGGAGAGGGAAAAGGAGGGAGAGAAAGGGAAGGAAGGGTAGAGAGGGAAGGAGGTAGAGAGAGGGAAGGAGAGAAACAGAGAGAAAGAGAGAGACAGAGAAAGAAAGAGACACACACACATAGACATATAGACAGAGACAAAAACAGAGAGAGACGGAGACAGAAAGAGAAGAATTAGAAAGAAAAGGAAGAGGAAGAAGAAGAGGAGGAAGAGAAAGAGAAGGAGAAGAAGGAGGAGGAGGAGTGGAAGGGAAAAAAGGAAAGGAGGAAGTAACAGAGGAAGGGAGGGTAGGAAGGAAAGAAAGAAGGAAGGAAGGAAGGAAGGAAGGAAGGAAGGAAGGAAGGAAGGAAGGAGAGGAGAGAGATGAGAAAGGAAGGAGAGAGGGAAGGAAGGAAGGAGAGAGGGAAAGAAGGAAGGAAGGAAGGAGGAAGGGAGGGAGGAAGGAAGGAAGGAAGGGAGGAAGGAAGGAAGGAAGGAAGGAAGGAAGGAAGGAAGGAAGGAAGGAAGGAAGGAAGGAAGGAAGGAAGGAAGGAAGGAAGGAAGGAAGGAAGGAAGGAGGGAAGGAAAAAGAGAGGGAGATAAGAGGGTGAGAGGAAGAGAGATAAGGAGGTAAGAGGGATGAAGGAAGGAAGGCAAATAGAAATAAAGGGACAGATGATAAGATACAGATTTCAGAAAAACATTGACATTTTTTAAAGGATAGAGAAAGATAGAAAGATAGATAATATACAGAGACAGACTAATGGATAGATAGATGATAGAAAAGCAAGCAGAGATAGGGAAATAGAGATAGGTGATAGAAAAAAAACCAAATAGAGACATAAAGATTGAGGGACAGAGAGATACTCAAAATCAACGAGAGATTTCATATATTTATTTGTTTGTTTGTTTGTTGAGAGAGATGGGGAGGAAGAGGAAGGGGGAGAGGGAGGGGGAGGGAGGAAGGGAAAGAGGAAGGTAGACAGATAATAATGGTTTAATGAAAGTTGATTCCATTTAAGTATCTACTTTCTCAAAGCATAGTGCTGCACACTGGTAATACAAGTTTTAAAAATTATTCTTCAAGTATCTCCACATTTGAATAAGTGCTGCTATGCAAGATTATCAGACTAAAAATTAAGAAAGAAAAAAATCTTATAATTTTAATTATATTAAAGTCACTATTTCACTTTACATAATTCAATAGAAGAAGCAACCAAACAGAAATCAATAGTTTTTTATATACCTGAGAAACTAATGTCTTTTTATGATGGATATGCCATTGATTTATATCTCTATTACCAAAATTCCCTGTGCTAGTGCCTGCCTTTCTAAAGTTATCTTGTATCTGTTTTGTATGCATCTAATATATACTTGTTATCCTTGTTTAGTCCTTTCAGTCATGTTCACCTCTCTGTAATCCCATTTGGGATTTTCTTGTCAAAGAAACTAGAGTGGTTTGCCATTTCCTTTTCCAGCTCATTTTACATTTGAGGAAACTGAGGTCAGCAGGGTTAAGTTAACCCAGAATCACACAGCCAGTAAATGTCTGAGGTCACATTTGAACTCATGAAAATAAGTCTTCCTGACTCCAAACCTCCTCTTCTATATACTTAGCTATCTAACTAACTGCTCATATTAATATATACTTATATATTCCTTGAGGGTAGAGATTTTCTTCTTCCTTACTTTTATTTTTTGGGGGGGACAGAGAATGGTGTCTCAAGCACTTAACACAGAACATCATGCCACACAATAAGCAATTAATAAATGCTTACTAATTGATCTATTGACTAGGTGACTTCTAAGGTCCTTCCCTAAATGCTTATAAGTCTCTTCCCTAAATCTGTGATTTCATAATCCTATGCAGAGTAAAGATAAATATAATGCTATGGGTATTTGATGATACTATACTAGATTAGAAGATTAGAAAAATATAGTAAAATCAGACAAAAAAGTACATAAGGAATTTGGAGTTGTAATTAGATGAATGTGGGAAAATACCTTAAAACTTACATATCACATTTCCTGCCTAAACATCCATTTTTCTAAATGACTCCAAGGTCAACTAAATCAAAGCAATCAAGTAACTTAAGATATTTTAAAACTAAAAATTCTACACTACTGGATTTAATTAATTAAAGAATTTGCAGAACACAGCCAGACAATGAACTTTGGAAGTAGTTAATTATAAATCATAAGATCATAGGCACAACTTTTATCTTAGAATATCTAAATTCCACTTAGGTCAAAGGGTTAAAAGGAGGAATTTTAGGATAATTTCTCTGTCCCTTTCCACCTTTACAAACTAATAAAGTCCATCATTCAAAGCGAAGAATAAAAGTACAAGAACACTGTATTTATTCAGAGTTCACTTATCCAGCCAACTTTACAAGGAATGACATGAACAAGAAAGTAAATAAGATTTTTGACCAGACAAAATCTATAAGGTCTAAATATACACTGTAGCCTAAACTATAGGTACTTTATGCACATGAGACAGTCATATACCTTCACTTAGGGCCTATTTACACTTACTTCACAAATAATTCTAATAAATAAGGTGATATAGTTTCCCAGTCTACAGAAGTAGAGGAAGATAATTGGTGTAATTAAAAGCAAGCACACTAACAGCTATAAGGAAAGTAGTTGAAAGCTTGAAACTGAAAGGGAAGATAGAAAAGTTGTTTGTTGGGTTTTTTTACCTGAAACAAGAACTTAACAATTATGGAAATCTAAGTTAGGATAGGATAAGATCATATTTTCAAAGCACTTACTTTGCACAGTGTTTGCCACATAGTAAGAACTTAACCATAATAAGAATAGGATTAAGGTTTTCCCTCTTTTTTCCTCTTTTTTGCTTAGATGGCTGCCATCATCACCTTTCACCTGCATTTGCAATAACTGACCTTCCATTTTCTCCCCTTTACAATCTCCCCCCATGTGCCAAATCACCACAGTTCTGAAGGCTCTGGAAGCTTCCATTGCTATTGTGTCTGGGATCAAGTTCAAACTCAACCTGGCATTGAAAGTCCTTCACAGAGAGGCAGCAGACTGTCTGCTCATACTTATTTCACACACTGTTCCAGCTTGGGGATGCCCAGAGATACCATGTCATCTTGTCTCTCTGAATAGGCTGTGCCCCATGCCTGAAATGCTATCTATCTCTCATCACTTATTCTTGGAACTCTTACTTCCTTTTTCTCCTCTTTCCCTCCTTCCCTCCCTCCCTTCCTTTCTCTCCCTCTCTCCCTCCCTCCCTCTCCCCCCTCTTTTTCTCTCCCTCTCTCTCCTCTCTCTCTTTTTGGTGACATAATATGGGTTAAGTGTCTTGCTAAAGTGTCATATGGGTTAAGTGTCTGAAGTCAAATTTGAATTCAGATCCTCCTAATTCCAGAGGCAGTGCCTTTGTGCCACCTAGCTGCCCTTAAACTACTGCTTCTTTTTAAGACCAGATCAGATGCTACATTCTATCAGGGGTCCTCCTTGATTTCCCCAATTATTAATTTTTCCCTACCTGCCCCCCAAAATCACTTTTCTTACTGTGTTCATGTTGAATCTTCTCATTAGAGAGGGCTTTGTCTTTGTAACTCCCCTTTCCCCAATGCCTAACACAACAATTTAACACACATTTGTCTAGTCAAGTTAAACTGAATGAAGGCTAACTTATGTTCTGTATTATGTATTTAGGGCAGCTAGGTGGTGTCATAGAGCACAGAGCACTGGACTTGGAGTCAGGAAGATTTGTTTTCCTGAGTTCAAATCTGGCTTCAGATACTTACCAGTTGTGTGACCCCCTAGCTAGAACATCACTTACCCCCTTTTGCCTCAGCTTCCTCATTTGTAAAATTGCCTGCAGAAGGAAATGGCAAATCATTCCAGTATCTATGCCAAGAAAACTCCAAATGGGTCATGAAAAATCAGATATGACAAAAAAGACTGAGCAACAATATTTAAGAAAAGACATGTATAAAATACAGGAAAAAGGCTAAAATTCAATAGGCATTTATTAAGTGCAAAAAAATTGTTATTCTATTGGTGGGAAACAACAGGAACATAAATGAATGAATACAAAGTTAAGGGAGATGAAAGGAACTCACCAAAAGAGGAGAAACCAGAATAAGACTTTTACAAGAGGTGGCACTTGAAACCTTGTTGGCAGGAAAATCCTTTCTGGGGACAATCAAGTCCACTGAGTATCAAAGAAATCTACAAGTGCCTTTATCCTTCCTCTCCTAAAAGAAATTTAGCTCAAGAAAAACCAAAGAACTCATTGCTTTCCTTATCCTTCTGCTCCTACTAAAAGTATGACACATCTAAAGCAGAATCCAAGTAGAGGTAAGGCCATGAATTGTTGTTTCAAAAGAAACAAAGCTTTAAAGCTTAAAGAGGAAAGCTTCATCTATCCAGAAAATTCACTTATGAGAAAGAACCTCATACTCCCAGAGTGTCAGATAAATGAGTTCTCATCACAGTAGCATACTTCACATTCCCTGTGAATTCCAGCAAACTGTAATATCTTCCCTCTTCTGAATTCTCAAGGAACCAATTTAGGATACATTCGCTTTAGCTACCAAAATTTTATTTTTTTTAAATAAATTTTATTGATTTGTGTGTTGTTTTATCGTCTATATTTCCCAACAGATCTCTCTCCTTCCAGAAAATCATTCTTTAATTATATTTTACCATTTTTATTATTATTCATATATTTCTATTATTTTAACTTCACTTTTCTTATCATAATCACAATGAATGCTCAAGGTTATAGAAGATTCCCTGCTCTGAGCTTCTCATTTTACTTATAAGAAAACTGAAGCTAAGAGACAGAATATAACTTTGGTAAGACATCACTAAATACTTAATGAACATGAATTTAATCTCTACAGATACATAATAAAATGTCTTGGGAGTAGGGAATAAATAATACACATTGTTTTGTATTCTTCATGACCCCTGCCACAGGACAGAATACCACGAGAGTTGGATATGGAGTCACCTAACCTCAGTCTACCTCAGTTTCCTTATCAGTAAAATGAGGATAATAATAGCAATCAGCTCCCAGGATTGTTGTAAGGATAAAATGAGATATTTGCAAAGCACTTTGCAAATCTTAAAATACTAAATAAATGCTAGATATTGTCATTATCCACATATATTTATTAATGAGTTTAAGGTGGATTTTCAGTAGTAACAGATATGTGCATAAAATTCATTAATTCAAATCAACAAATATTCTCTTTTTAAAAAACATTTAATCTATTGACATATAATATACTATGTAATTTTTTCATATTTAAAAACTTTGAGTGGGCCATATGTCCTCCTTTCATTGCCTAAAAAGGCAATCACCTTTTTATATGATTTGTCATTGATTTCATAAAATTTTGGTGCATTTTTAAATTCATCATTAAAGCATACATCATATTATATTCAACAAATATTCCTGAGCACCTACCATGTGCAGAAGATGAGGCTGAGTGCTGCAGAGCATGCAAAAAATGTGTAAACTATTGTCTTTGCCCTCAAAATCTTTATAATTTAGAAGGGATTGGTATTCTCATTATTTCAAGCACAAAAAAAGCTTGTAGATGGACCAAAACATTTGATAAGCCAGTACTGCGAGTTTGAAAGATGCCAACTGTTTCAACAGATGATAGAGTCAAAGTGCAACATGCAAATTTAATCTGTAAAGCTAAACCTTTATTTAAATGAGTCCTACTAGAGCATTTCTTGAATCTATCTGTACCTGCCATTCATTCCCACTACCATTAACTTTATTCAATCATGCATTTCATCTTACCAATACTGCTATACTAGAACAGCTAGGAAAATATAATATCATAATGTCCCAAAGGTTGGTGTATCTTGAACCCCTTATAATTAAAACAAATGTGTTCTGAACCTCCAGGATAAATTAATACACTATTCAAAATTCAATGATAACTTTTATAAAAAAAAAAGCTTCAAATAAAAATTCACATTATGTAACTATAATTATAAAATATAAAATTTATTCTATCTATAATTATGAAAATCCAAACATAAAATTATAAAACTCTAAATATTTCACACAAAATAGTCTGTAAGAATTAAAAGTAATCCAACAAGCTATCACAAGCTTACCATTATCTTCAAGACTTCGTATTAAATTTATCTCAAATTTTCTTGACAATAAAGAACATTTTTATGAAATAAGTTACAACTTAGAAGATGTGTATTATAGTACAGTAAGCATGCTTAAGCAATTTTTATGTTGGACTTTTTAAAATGGCAATTTGTAACATTTAGCTAAATCCTAAATAGCCTTAAATCTGATAATATATTGTATTTATTTATGCATTTTGATTTAAAACAAGTAAAAAAGTAAAAATGCTTGCTCACAGGGGTATGCAGTTGAAATAGTAGAATTTTACAAACTCTTACTTACAGATGTAAATTTTTTTTTAATTTTAACCACCTAACCAATTGATAAAAAAATAAATAGCCAATTAAAATATAAAATATTCATTTTACTACTGGCTAATGACAAGTCTTCCATTAAATAATAAATGTACATAAAGTTCAATTGCAAATACTGCTTCATTTTTAACAATATTTATATAGAAACTAAACTATGTAAAGAAAAGCATTTCTTCAGATGTGACTTTTTCCTCTCTTCTTTCAAAGGCTTATTAGCTATTCTCTCACAGAAATTCTATTGAACAACTAACTTGATTTTGGCAACCAGTTCATCTGAAAATCCTCCAGACAGAAGAATAGTACCATAAATAGAGGATAAATTTAAATTAGAAATAAGCCTTAATACTTCAATGAGAGGCAATATAAGATTTGTTCCTACAGAATGTTTGTAATCATCCATGATGATTTCAAAATGCCTTGTAATTCCTGCCAAAAAATCATACTTTGAAAAAGCCTGACATTTGCACTGAAAGAATGCAAATGTTTATAACATCTTGGTCATGTGACTACACAGCTGATGAAGCAGAATTACATGGTAACATTAGGGAATGAGGGAGCTACCCTAGTGCAGTACACAGAATGCAAATGAGACTGTACACATGTGTATGACCATCTGTTGAGAATCTGTTTACACTCAAATTTTGGACCCTTGTGTTGGTTTGGAAACAATTTGATGACAGGTTGAAAAACTGCAAAAATATGTTACACTTAGACAGACATGGTAACAGTTTGGAGTAATTGCCGCACAAACACTAAAATTACTGTGTACATGATTGTGAAGATTTTGAATTGCTATAGAAACAAACCTAGAATGTTTCAAATGTACACATGCTTATTGTCACAGAGGAAAAATTTATTTGTTACATAATTGAGTAATTATTTGCTACATAAGGTATCATTAAAGAATTTTTACTTGAACCCTTGGTTCATATTAAATCAATCCACTAAATAGAAACCATTATCATAGTGGATAGTGAGCTGTCCTCAAAGCCAGGAAGAACAAAATTCAAATCCTGCTTCTGACACATACTCAATGTGTGGCTCTGAGCAAATGATTTACCCTTTCAATCTCTAGGTAACTCTCTACAACCCTAAATTTTGGAAAAGGTGCCCACCTGCATCTCAGAATTCCCTGTCAAGGATAACCCAAGGTTTGTCCCAATCTATCTACCATTATACCAGTCTCATAACTGATTCTACTACTTCTAATCCAACTGCTACTAGAATAACATTGCCTATGCACAAATATGAACACATCACTATTTTGCTCAAAATCTTTAAACTCTTTCCATCATCTACAAGACAAAGTCAAAACTCCTTGTAATGGCATTCTAGGTCCTCCTGGATTAGTCTTTAATCTGTTTCCACTCTTATTTTGTATAATTTCCTAGGAGGTTTCCTATTTTTATCGTAACAACATGTCCTAGATTTTCTGTCAAACCTCAACATTGAGAAAATAAGCCATTTTAATGTGGTTTCACAAAAGAATCCTCCTTTGTCAAACCACATGTCAGTAGTTGAGGTTCTTTCATTATGGTCACTATATCTATGTTCTGACCAAACTTCATTATTCTACAAAGTCACCAATAATATCCTAATCCTCAGATCCAATGTCACTTACTTTCTTATTCCTCAGTTTCTTTGAGATCCACCTATGGAGTTTCTGATGCCGTTCTCAGCCCCAAACTCTATATACTCTTTCCTTCATGTGCTTTAGATATTACACTCTCTTCATTTCCACCTATCTCTCTACTCCTTTAGTTTCATTAGTTCACTTCCCTCTTTTTAATCCCTTCACTACAGGATTTTTTTAAATAGCTAAAAGTTGGATTTCTATAGAAGACCTACATACAGCCTACATACTGTTTGCATTAAGGCTGGACATGAATGAATCTGCAAATTGCAGCCCAAGCTCCTGAGCTAATCGTCGAGAACAAGAAAAAGACCAAAGGATGGGGGAGAAGGAAAGCTTGCCACAGATATAAAAACAAACAAATAGACAAAAATCTCCTGGTAGTACAGAGGTTCAATTAGACAATGAAGAGACATGATATAAAGACTGGTGTTTAATCATCAGAAAGCATACAGAAAAGAAAGGAAGAGGTAAGAAATTTCTAGAAGTTGGATTTCTAAAAAAAAAAAAAAAAAACCTCAGTGGCAACAAATAAGGGCAGTTACTGTTTGCATTAACATTTAACAGAACAATTGGCCTAAGCAAACAGTCTCATATAACAGTAGAAAATCAGAAGGGGAAAATCCCTGGAAAATCACTCAAGGAACTCACCTTTCTTTTTACTTTCTCTGTCTCTCTGTGTCTCTGTCTCTCTCTGTCTCTCTGTCTCACTCTCTCTCTGTCTCTGTCTCTCTTTCAGAAAACAGTAAAAGAAATAGGGGTCAGATTTTCTGGGCCTGATTCTCACCAACGAGGATAAATGGATTGCCAAAGTAGAAATGACAGGAAACTTGGAAGATAGCATCTTTGAATTTCTGATAAATAAGGGGAAAGTTAGGCATCTTTCCAATCACTCTAGTTTGCAACATCAGTCACATTCCATTCTTTACTCTCTTTCATTCCATATATCCAATCAGCTGTCAAATCTTATTGATTCTACTTCCAGAATCCCTTGACCATTCAATCTCTCCTCTCTAAGCAAAAGCAGCAATCCTTATCCAAGCCCTCAGGACCTCTCACCTGGAGTTTTCTATATTGGTCTCCCAGTTATTTTCTCTTTTCATCCCCTTAACAATTCATCCTCCACACTGTCTCTAAATTGATATTACAAAGTAACAGGTCTGACTATCTGCTTTCTTTATATAACCTTCTTGTTTCTAGGATAAAATACAAACACCTCTATTTGGTTTTTTAAATTCTTCACTTCCTGGCTAAAATCTATATTTCTAAGTTTACTGAACATTATTTTCCTTCAAGCACTCTATTGAAGCTAAGCCTATCTTTTGGCTATTGTCCCTAACTCCTTTGAAGAGGCTGCCTCTCTGTGCCTGAAATATTCTCTCACACAATTCCTAGTTTCATCAGATACTACCTCCAGGAAACCTCTCATAATTCTCCTACTTGCTCATCTTCCCAAAAAAAAATATTTTCTTTCCTATTTCCTATTTTATTTTTATGACTTGTACTGATTTCTTCTCAGTGCAAATTCCTTTATGATAGTTTCTTTTTTTTTAATCTTTTTATCCTAGTCCCTAGCATAGTGTCAAAGACATCAGATGCTTAATAAATGCTGTTTCTTCTTCCTTCTCTTCCTTGCCTTCTTCCTCTTCTTCCTTCATTCTGGAAGAGGATCTTGACATGGGAAAGGTGATCCCATAACTTGCAAATGAATAGGTATGCAGTCACCAGCCTCACTCCTCCAGAGCCATCTAGGTCCAGAGGGAAGATATAGATCAGGACAACTGGAGCAATCCCTGTTGCAATGTAAGACCTTGATCTTTTTAAGCTAAATTCCTTCCCAGGTCTCAATTTGTCTGAAGCAACAATCATTCAGTGATTAAGACTAGGTAAAAATGAGGCAAAGAATGGATTCTTTTACCTAGTCAAAAAAAAAAAAAATTAATCTCAGAGGGAAAGACCCTCAGGGGTTCTGGCCAAAACAGAAACAATTACTACTTACACTCACGCTAAACAATCAGAGTCCAAACAATGCTTATTGAATAAATCAATGAACTGTGGGTTTTTTTTTTAAAGCAACCAAAGAAAGGAGAGGTATAATAGGAAAGTTAATCTAGGCACATTTTATAGGGGGAACTGGAGTAAGGGAAACTTAATTATCCCAGAGAAACTAGAGTAGGATGCTCTTGATAATTAAACTATGACAAAAACAAGTGATTCTGGTGAAGAAAAAAAAAAGGAAGAACTGTCTTAAAAAAAAAAATTAATGAATATGTACGGAAATTTCTGACTACCTTAGATGGAAGAAATGGCAGGTACCTGAAGATGAATGTTAACATTTGGAACGATTTTCTAAGGAAGTCAAGAACATTAAAACCCAGACCAAGAGCTATATTCTGGTCAAAGAAAGAAAAGGAAGTGATGAGATTAGTGCTCAGGGAGGAGAGTAACTGACAACAGGTAAAGGACAGAACTATTCAACTCTTACCTTACTTCTGTTTTGCCTGATGGTATTAAGAGAGCCCCTAGCTTTTCCCAGTGAATTCAAATCACCAGGTCTGGGCAAACAATATGCTGGCATCCAGGGGAAAAAATTTTTTGAAGTTATGATTCTTGAACTTTAGTCCATAGTCTTTGAAAATTCCTTGAGAGAGAGATGGACTGTAAATAAGTATATGTCCTAGTTTTCAAAACAGAAAAGAAATTCTGTCTTCAAACAATAGGTTGGTGAGTTTAATTTTAATTCCTGGTAAAATTCTTAAACACGTTAGTAGAGGGAATGGTTTGTGCACTTAGAAAAAGAAACAATCATCACTTAACAACTCAGTATAGCTCTTTTTTTGACAGGATTACCTGACTAGGAAAACTTGGCATTGTGGACTGAGTGCTTTCTCAGAACTGAAAAGATCTGTGTTGGAATCAACTTCTCACATTTACTAGTTATATGAACCTCAGCAAGTCATCCATGCCCTCAGGCAATTCTCCAGGACATATTTACTAAATTTCAGGAGCTGTAAGTAGAAAGCTGGTCTGAATATATAGGCTCCTCTATCCCTCTCCCTATATCCTGCTACCACCCAATTCTGTATTCTATTCTCATTTTCTATTCTCTCTCTCTCTCCCTCTCTCTCTCTCTCTCTCTCTCACACACACACACACACACACACACACACACACACACACACACACACACACACACACACACATGTATCTCACCTTCTATTCTATATCACATCTACTTTTCGAGCCTAGTCCCCCTTCTAGAGTTAAAATCCAGTACAAATCCAAGGCTATGGATGGTACCGCAATTCACTGGAGTATTTTGGTACTTTAAAAGCATTTAATATATATAAAATCGTAGTACCATTTTTATTAGGTTCATTTCTTTTTTTATTGCATCACTAATGAAGTTTCTGAGTGCTGTATCCCTAATCTCATTTTCCCCGTAAACCTTGTGGTTTTTATTGTGAGATTTTACATTGCACAGTAATTTATAGGTATTCATATGCTGAACTGTAACAGAATTGATTCCATGTCTTTTTTTTTTGTTTCCTTTGGAATTTTATTACTTATTTTTTTGTTATTCATTTAAAGATATTATTCTGAAAAGTTTTATTCATATGCTTCCCAAGGAGTATAGTATACACAAAAAATGCCTTGTATTTAGCATGTAATAAATGTTGAAAAAATAATTTTAGTGTCTATACAGATTTTTAGAAAAGTAATCCACAAAATCTCAAGTGTCATCACTCATATATTAAGAGAACACTGGATTATAAAGAAATAATATCAGTACTTTTCTAAGAGAGACTTCTTTAACTACCACTCCTTTTTATTTTATGACTTTTCTTCCTAAACTCTAAGGATCCTTTTACTTCTAAAATTTTATTAATCTATGGACTGGATTCTAACTTACTTTGACCACCTCTACAAAGGAAACATTTGCTAAAAAAATTAACAGTATAAACACAATCTCAGGAAGTATATTTAACCTTCTTAAAAGAGCCAACAACTTTTAAAGATTTTAGCAGATTCATTGGTTATATGCAAATGATAATTACAGATGTTATTTATTTATTAAGTAACAAAGAAAGTAATAATAGGTCCACTGTACTTTGCCCCTTTGAGAATATACTTAAGTACACAGACTGATATTCACTGCTAAGAATATTAAAACTATATCTTAAAGACATTCTGTAATTCAAACTTTTAATAATTCAGATAGTTGACTCCCAACTTAATCAAAGTGGCATAATTGTATCATTTGTTATCATTAACATTAATGATTGTTACAACAAAAAATATGATTGGATATCATTGGATTGGATAATATGCTGGTTTTGTTATACTTCATGCAGCTTCAATGATATAAATTTACAACTTCCAGCACAATTTTGTTATCAGTTTATATCTAATCAAGCCCCCACAAGGTAGTATTAATATAAAAGAGTAAAAAATCCATGGCATAGTGTGACTTCAAAGACCAAACACTGCTGGTGGGCCTAGCAAGGACAGGAGGATCTTAGAGCAATAATGAGCCCTCCGAAAACTACCTCCAAAAGACAAAGCCCAAAAGAATATCCTTTGATGCTTCAAATGCAAAACCCAAAGGAGCTAAAGCCCCCAAAAATTAAGCCACCAACTTCAAAGGAAAACTGCATTCCATAATCCAAAAGTGGACCATCCAAGCATGCAGCCAGGGAAACAGGGAAATAAGGAACAGTGTTCAAACTGATTTAGTTTTCTTAACTACTCCTTTGAAAAAACCCATTCAGTCCCCACAATCCTTTCGGAAAAAAAAAAGATTAAAATCAAGGAAGGAACCTATCAATTAAAATTATCTGCTACATACCTCCTCCCTTGTGGACTCTGGTTTTCTCCCTCCTCTGAAAATGTTTTTTGGGGGAGTACAAGAGGATTTTTATTGAGAAGCTTGAGTGTATCAATTCTAAAATCCCTCAATCTTACCTCTTCCCTAACTTAAGATGTCTGTTTCTACACTTATTTGTTCCTGTCTCTTTTGTAAGGTTTACCTTTTGTTACTTACTACCTATCAGATCTTCAGCCAGTCACTAAATGAGAAGTTTAGTCTAGATGGCCCTTCCTCTAAAATCTGTGATCCCTGATGATCTATTTGCTCCACTATACTCAATACAACAAAGCAATGAAATATCTGTGTGTGTGTGTGTGTGTGTGTGTGTGTGTGTGTGTGTGTGTGTGTGTGTTGTGTGTATAGACAGAAAAAGTAGGGAGAGAAGGAAGGAGATAAATTACATTGGAGAGCTAGAGGGATTTGGAAAAGCTTCATGAAGGCAATAGTATCTAAACAGGGTTCTAGATCAAAACTTCTTAACTAAACCTTCAAAACTGGCCTACCCACATTTATTCTTATTCTATATTCTATTAACTGTATCCTTATAAGTTAAGCAATCCTATTCTCTTACATCCCTTGTTCATGCTGGGCCAACCATTTGTTTTCTCACCTATAAAAATAGGGATCACAACAGCACCAACCTCCCAGGTTTGTTGGGAAGATCAAATGAAATCACATCTTCAAGCACTTAGCATAGTACCTAGTACATAATAGTCATTTAATAAATGCTTGCTTTCTTCCTTCCTGTCATTACCAAACTTCTCAAACCGTTGCTTTGTATCCACCACTTCTATTTCCTCCCTACTTATTCTTTTAATGCCCTATTACTGCATTTCCATTCATCTTGATCTATATCTGGTCACTGGACCTAGATAGCTCTGGAGGAGAAAGTGAGACGGGTGATACTGCACAGCCCTCCCTCACTTAAACCCAATTTACTTTATATGTCAACGCATCACCTTCTTAATGTCACGGTCCTCTTAGAGAAGGAAGGACAAACTGACTCACATCACTATCTCCACTGGAAATTTTACTCCCAAAAGAAACCAATGACTTCTCACTCTTCAAATATAATGGCTTTTATCTTCAACCCTCATTTTCCTTGCCCTTTCTTCAATCATTGATACCACTCACTTCTTGAAAAATTTTCTCATACTTCGGCATTTATAACTCTCGAAAAGCCTGGCTGTCCATCTACTTCTTCGCCTGCCCCTCCAATCCCTGCTCCTTCAATGTGGGTATTCCTCAGAGTTTTGTCTTCAGTCCTCTACCCTTCCCTGACTGTATACTCTCCTTTAAAGATATAACACCTTCCACAACAATTATCTCAGTATAAATGGTTACTAAATCTAAAACCCAAGTTATCCTCTCTCCATCTGTCTTTCTTTCTCTCTCCTTCTCTCTCTTGTTGTAAATCCTTCCTTTCCACTGGCTTGCTGAATATCCCACCCTCACCTCAAATTCAAAATAAATAAGGCTAATTTTATCTTCCACCCCAGGATAGGCCATGGTCAAGCTTCTTCACATAACAAGGGAAGAAACAGGTCCTGGAAAATTGTTGTTTGTCCTTTGTTCTCAAAGGAGACCAACCATGACATCAGGGAGTATCGTGATACCATGAATAGCAAGTGTTTAAGTATTTAAGTGAGGGAGGGCTGTGCAAGGTTACCTGCCTTGCTTTCCCCTCCAAAGCCATCTGCGTCCAGTGGCCAGATATAGATCAAGATGACTGGCGATAGCCTTGGATGCAATGGGAAACCTTGGTCTTATTTCAAGGAGGAAGTTTCATAGGCTGTGTTATCTGTAGGAGTTCAAAAGGGAACTTCCTAGCCTATATAACCAGCAGAATTACAATCTACTAGAAGTTGTAGAATGCTGTTATGCAGTACCCCCCTTGCAGCTAGAACAAACTGGTTTCTTTGTTTAAAGCAAAAGAGAAGGCTTTCAACTGGTAATGTGCTTCTGAGCTCCTTGAACATATAAAACTGCCCAGCAAAGGCAATACAGTTCTCACATGCTATGTGGATCTATACTTACTTCCAGATAAAATTGCAAGTGCTATCTCCATGGAAGAAATACAAGGAAAGTTGTTAAACATCAACAGGACCAGAACTAAATTAGAACAGGACTACCCACATGTATTCTTGTTCTATATTCTATTAATTGTATCCTTATAAGTTTAGCAATGCTATTCTCTTACATCCCTTGTTCATGCTGTGCCAACCATTTGTGCCATCCTAATACTTAGGCTTAAGATTGTTTCACTCAGCCTCCCATCATATGCCCAAAAGCATTTCCACTTTTAATTTTTCTATTGTTAATGATAGCAACTTTCCATAATCAAATCTGGGATTTGCCTTTGAGTGTTCCCTCTTCCTTGCCTCCCTCTTTAAATTACATAGTAGATTGAGAGATGGAATAGATCTTAGTTGTCATCTAATTCAACCCCCTTAATTTATAGATAAGAAAACTGAGGTCCAGAGTGGTAAAATGATTTGCCCAAGATTATAATGGCACAGAGAGATTCTGACCTCGAATCCAGCACTGATTTCACAGTCTTACATCCCTCCAATCAACTAAAAGGTCCCTTGGAATAATATAGGGAAGTTACCCTTTCATAATATTTCAAATTTCTACCTGAACTTTCCACTCTTATCACTGCTTTCATATTGCATCACACTTAGACAACTTACAAATTCTAATTAATAGACTTCCTACTTAAAGTCACTCCCTTTTACAATCCATCCTACATACAACTGTCAGATTAAACATCCTAAAATAGTACCTCCATCATGTCGCTATTCAACACCCTTTACTGGCTCCTCATAGCTTACAGAATAAAGTCCAAACTCCTTCTCCTGGTATCCAATGTCATCCAGAAGCTAATTCCAACCTACCTAGCAGTGTGATGTAGCAACTAAAACAGTTCATGTGATCTTAGGCTACACCAAGGGGCATAGCTTCCAGGAATACTGACATCCAGCAATGTCAGTCCTAGTATGTTCTGCCCTGATCAGACCTCATCTGAGCACATTTAAGGACACTGATAAACTGCACAGTGTCCAGAGAGCAACCAGGATGATGAAGATCCTTGAGTTCATGTCATACAAGTATTAATTTAAGGAACTGGGGATACTTAACCTGAAGAAAGGAAAACTCAGGGGAGACATTATAACTACATTCCATTATTTGAAGAACTGTCATATGGAAGAAAAATTAAACTATTCTGTCAAAGTCCCAGAGGACAGATCCAGGAGCAAAGGGTGGAAATTGCA
Source organism: Sminthopsis crassicaudata (assembly GCF_048593235.1). Taxonomy (NCBI): domain Eukaryota; kingdom Metazoa; phylum Chordata; class Mammalia; order Dasyuromorphia; family Dasyuridae; genus Sminthopsis; species Sminthopsis crassicaudata. Next base: position 353,122,140 of record NC_133617.1, on the reverse strand, counting down.
GAGGTCATTTAGACTTGATATAGGAGGAGGGGGAAGTCTTAACAATTAGAGCTAAGCAAAAATGGAATTACTTAACTTGAAAGATGGCAATGAACTCTCTCTCCCTGGAGTTCTTCCAATAGAGACACTCTAAATGACATTTTGAGGCAGCTAGGTGGTTCTACAGAGCGCTGGGCCTGGAGTCAGGAATAGTCATCTTCCTGAGTTCAATTCTAGTCCCAGATACTTACTAGTTGGGCAGATCACTTACTCCTGTTTGTCTCAGTTTCCTTATCTGTAAAATGAACTTGAGAAGGAAATAGCAAACTAATCCAGTATCTCTGCCAAAAAAAAAATCCCTAAATAAAAACACAAAGAGTCGAACATGAATGAAACTAATGAACAAGAAAAAGGTAACTATTTCTAAGTTATGTCATATTAGAGACTTCTTTCATATACTGTTTAGACTTGACTAGTGAGGTCCCTTTCAACCTTTAAAATTCTATGATTTTACTTTTTGATATTTCTTCCAATTCTAGTTATAGTATGCCTCAAATAAGTTATATATTGACCTTTCCTTTCTTTGTTCCTTACTCAAATTATCTGATTCCTGGAGTGCCTTGCCTACCTCTTTTATATCTTCCCAAATGCCATCTATCTACCAGGGCTCCTCCAGGAAGTCTTGCCATACCACTCTAATTCAAGATAAATCACTTTCTTCTCTCAATGTAGTATTTATAAAACTATTACAAAATAATTCATGTACTGACTGGTGACATTTCTTGCATTGCTATCTTGAATTGTTATTTAACTTTTCATATATCTGTACTGTGTCACTCCTATTCAACTAAAGAACTCATTAGAAACAGAAACTATTCACATTTTTTTCAACATATACCACAATGTGTCTTGCACAGGTCACAGTGTTCAATAAACACTGATTCACTAATTGCATTTATATAATTATATCCTCAATACAATATAAGGAGGAGTCAGCTTAGAACATACTTTAGAGTCAATTAGGTGGTACAGTGCTTGAGAATCCAGCATTAGATACCATGTAGCTGTGAGATCTGGACAAGTCACTTAACTTTCTCCCTGCCTGAATTTTCTCAACTGTAGAATGATTCTTACCTTCCAAGAGTGTAGTGAATATAAATTGAGATAATATTTGTAAAACACTTAGTATAGTTCTTGAAACATAGTGAGTGTTTAATAAATATTTGTTACTTTCCTTTTCCCTTTATTTGTAAAAAAAAATTAGTATACACTATAACTTAGTAAAAAAACTAATTTAAAAATAAAATAAAAACTGGATTCTTGAATAGCAGTATTTCAAATATTCAAAATAACTTGTGCTAAAGGGAATAAAGTATGGATTACTAATTCTACGAATTTAAGACTTCACTTAATAAAACCACTTATAACATTTGAAGAACTATATCAATATATTGTATTTCTATTATCACTTAAAAACTGCTATCATTACAATTCCATAGAGTAGATTCATCCACAAATCTAACTCAAGACATAGTTTAATACCATCCAGTGGCATATATATTTCATTAAAATTATTAAAATCAAAAAAATCATGCAACAGACAGAAACACTTTAGTTTTCCAATTGGCAAATTTAAAGTCATATCACAATTCTGGGCCTCAGTTTCCCAGTCTTTAGAATGAGTGGAAAAACCTTTAAGGGCCCTATCAGATCTAAAATAAAATTGGACCAACCAATAATTTTCAGACTGTGTTATTTTTTTAAAAATAAAGTCATGAAGTTGTGAAATACAGTAAGTGAAATTCTCCAGGAAGATCCCTATCTTGTGTCTTCTCTAACAATAACCAAAACACCCTCCATCATAATTTGTTTTGAGATTCTAGAAATCAACTAAAAAGATAAGCCTTGAATCAGTGAAGCATGTCTAGAAGAAAAAAAAAGGTAGTTGAAACTCTGAAACTCTATTGATTATCACAATATTTATGGCAGTAAGCAAGCTTCCGGGGAGTTTTCCAGTCTCTGTGCAAGTTAAATACAGAAAGTGATGCTAATAGATATTTGTGCCCACTTCAACTTTCACTAAATTCCCAATACAAATGGAGAACAGTGTCATGATACAGAAGCCATGTATCTAACATTCTGGAATGTTTTTGATAATTCCACGTGAGTCAGTGTGTCTGAGGGAATACACAACACTTCAAATAACATATTTCACTTGATTGTGGAGTCAACATCTTATGCAAGTGGAAATATTGCATGAAAGAGGGATGAGATTTGTTATTTTTATCCCCAGAAGACAAATCTTGATGCAGTAGATAAAGCTTTCAAAAAGAAAAATATAGGATTGATGCAACAGAAACCGTGCTATCCAAAAGTAAAATAGGCTACCTTGATAACTGGACTCCTCACTTAAAATCTTCAAACAATGACTGAAAGACCATTTGCATAGTAAGATAGAGAGGGGATTCTTGCTAAAAATAATAGGTTGGATTGCATGGCTTCTGTTTCTTCCAACTCTGAGATTTTTTTAGGCATAATTTAAAAGGGGTTTTGGCACTAAATAAATGCTTTCCAGTTAGGAGATTTTCTATCTCATCTTCTGCTCATGTTCCATCCAAGTGATCACTGATCAAGGGTGAAAAGAAGATTCTTCCCTAAACTTCACCCCTAACTCACCCTTCCTGGCCTTTTCCCTACTAGCTCCAGTCTCTCTAGCAGCCAGCAGTACTGTTCTTCTCTCTTGTCACCCCAAAACACATCTGCATCACATTTAAGGATGCCCAAAGTCAAATAACATATAATTGTATGAGGAGGGATTCAAACACATCTTCCCTGCTGTTCAGAATTTACAAGAAATTACTGTACATAAACACAGCTTAAGTTTATTACAGTTATAAAACTAATTTTACCCATTGATCCAAACATATGAATATTAGAAACTTTCCCTAAAGATGTAATTTTTAAAAAGCTATCTGTGCCAAAATATTTAAAATTATATTATCTATAAAAAAAAAAAAAAAAGGAAACAACCTCCATGTCTAATGACTAAGGACTAAACCTACTAGGAGACCTCATTGTACTGGTAGACTTTTGTACCATTAAAATGATAAAGCAACCATAAGAAATATGGAAAAGATACATGAAAAAAATGCAAAGTGAAGAAAAGAAAACTGGAAGAAGAGTAAAAATACTGTCTATAGAAAAACATATACATATGTATGTGAACAATATCATATCAATCAAGGAAATTAGTAGGCATGGTTGACATGCTACTGTTATTTACTGCTGCCATTTACATATGAATACAAATTTGTATGGCCAATCATACCAAATACACATTCAATGACTTCTTACATAAAACTAAGTTCATCATAAAAAGTGACAAATTTTGCAACAATATGTATTTCATCTTACAAATTGTAGCCTAATATTGCTATATCCCTTTAAGGTTTACAAAGTACTTTATACATGTTACCTCATTTGATCCTCAAGAGAACTTGTGAGGTCGATACTATTATTACTTGTTGTTTGTTTGTTATTTGTTGTTATTTTTTATTCTTACAAATGAAGAAACCAAAGCTAAGAGGTTAAGTAGTTTGTCACACAGCTAGAATCTGAAGTAAGATTCAAATTCAAATCTTTGTCTAATCTTCTAATCTGATATTTTGAAACCTATTTTCCTGCTCCCAGTTTAGCTTCACTCTACCTTTGTAGAGATAATTCATAGGAAGGCAGATTTTGGCTGTTCCTACTAGAAACTGTAGGAAGCTGTCTCTAACTATAGCTGCTGAAAAATGAAACAGGCTGACTCATTAATTTGTGGGATCCCAATCACTGAATGTGTTAAAAAAAAAAAAAAAAAAAAAAAAACTGAATCTCTTGAGAATGCTGCAGAAGGGATCCTGGATATATATAAGAGGTTAAACTAAATGATCTCTAGGATTCTAAAATCTTTCTCCCTCTCCCTCTCCCTCCCTCCCTCCCTCCCTCCCTCCCTCCCTCCCTCCCTCCCTCCCTCCCTCCCTCCCTCTCTCTCTCTCTCTCTCTCTCTCTCTCTCTCTCTCTCTCTCTCTCTCTCTCTCTCTCTCTCTCTCTCCCCCTTTTTTTCTTTCACTGACCCATTCTGGATGCTAAATGCTAAATATTCTCTCTTCAACAATCCCTGATCCTTTTCTTTCTATTAATGAGCTATCCTACTAATTGTTATGCTTTTTTAACTTTTGTTTGAATTCTTTATCCCTCATTTTACTGAATTGAATCCACTCTTCTCCTGCTTCTTTCCTTTTCTGCTCTGGCCTCAATTTTCTAATCTGTAAAATGAGGGGATAGGGGACAGGAATAGAGATAAAATAATAGGAAAATTACCATCTCATGACTCACAGTCTATAGTATTTTTAAATTGCTTTAGATACTAAGAACTTTTTCCTTATGTTGGGAAACCTACCTCTTTTTGATTTCCCACTCCAAAAGGTAGAATATCACTTTGGCATGGGCAAACTACACAGTGGGATAAAGTGAGAAAGCCATAATTAATCATAAGAAAATTTTCTCTTCTCCTTAATAATGCCAATTGAAACTTGAAAGCTAGATGTCATGAAATAAAACTCAATTATATTCATTTTTTCTGATGTTTCATTAAAAATATAAAGGCAATTTAGCATCTATTCTGACACTTCAAAGTATGAAATATTATATGATATGGTAGTTGTTGCTGTTCAGTCATTTCAACTGTGTCCAACTTTTTGTAACCTCATTTGGGGTTTTCTTGGCAAAGATACTAGAGTGATTTGCCATTTCTTTCTCCAGTTCATTTAATAAGTGAGAAACTGAAGCAAACAGGGTTAAGTGACTTGCCCAGGATCACATAGCTAGTAAGAATGTGAGACTAGATTTGAAATCTGGAAGATGAGTCTTTCTGACTCCAGGCCCACTATATCACCTACTTGCCCACATGATACAACAGTGATATCTTAAGTCTTAGTTTGACAATAAAAATTGAGCTCCAATAAAGTGTATGAATATACTGTTTATATGTGTATGTTGATGAAAAAGCCCATAATATAACGTACATAATAACTAAGTCTATCTTTGAATTAATAGAATAAAATTAATTTGATACTTGAATTCTCAACTTTACTAAGCTATTTAATTAGAGGTTTTTGTCTTCATTAGGTAAACTTTTCAAACTGTTTGTAAGGACTGTCAAAGATAGATTATACTTATAATGGTTCTCTTATTCCCCAGGCTAATTTTTTTAACATATTAATGAGTACTGAACCATCAAGGTGAGCACAAAAGGATGAGTGCCAGGAATAGTCTACAAATTTACTAATGGTTGACTGACTTTAGCTATATTACACATGCACACACACACACACACACACACACACACACACACACACACACAATAGAAATTTAATTCTAAGAAGTATCTTGAAATTAATTTTAGCTTAAATATAATTTTTTCATATTCTTTTTTGTTTTGTGTTTCTTTCATTTTTAGCAAAAAAGCAGGAATGAAAAATATTCCTGTAATGAAGCAAAAAGCAAAAAATCTCTAAATTTCTTCCCCCCAAAAAAAGAATACTAAAAAAAAACCCAAAAGTCTAAATCTTCCACATGAATTAAAAACTATTTTTAGTGGTGTTGATTTGGAATAAACTTTAAGTTAAAACATGTAAGGACAAAGGCTGGTGCTGATAATTTTTAAGCCTGTCACAGCCAATAAAGAAAAGAAGCAAAGGGGAAGAGTGCCCCACATTACCAGTAGTTACGGGAACTGACGTCTGTCCTCTTTCAGATGACAGAAAAATCCACACTATTCAAGAAGTTCTGTCTTTGGATACACAAGCCAACAATGGAGAGGGATGGAAAGGGGAGCGAGAGGTCCTTCAGTTGGCCCCAGCACGTTAATCAGTTTCAAGCCTGCCACCAATGACAACCAGTGTTTTTTAAGTCTTTATAATTTCTAGGTGTGAATGTAAGTATAGTAGATCAAGTAACAGGGTTTCTAAGGAGAGAGTATTTACTACTTTATGTCTGCCCAAAGAAAGCCCTCGGTGCAACTGTCTGGCTCACAATAATATGCTGTTTGTATACAAAAATGACAAACCAGACCTACCATATGGAAATCATTATTTTCCAGGAGTAGTGAATTGATGCAGCCACATTCTCATATCCATTCATCCCTGAGATCAATATCACATGTATCTGCAAGGAGTCTGACTAGGGTTAATAATAATAATGGCTCACATTTCTTCTAAGGTTACACACAGCATTTTACATACATTACCTTTTTTAATGCTCACAAAAATCCCATGAGGTAGTTATTATTATGCTCAATTTAGAGATAAGAAGACTAAAAAGCTCAGAGATGACTATTTAACCAGGGTGAGTATTGAGTAGAGATTCAAATTCATTCTTCCTGACTCCACATCCAGAACTCCATTCTTTATAAAAAGGGGTTCTTATCCTGCAGTCCACATACCCCTTAAGGAGTCTTGTGATAAATTTCAGTGGATGAGAAAAAATTACTGCTCTGTTTTCATTAACCTTTCATTTCCATTATAATAATATATATTTTATTTTATGTATTTAAAAACATTACTCTAAGGAGGGGTTCACAGGCTGCCAAAGAAATCCATGACACACAAAAATGCAAAAACCCTTACTCTACACCATATTGTATCTAATAATAGCTGACATTTATATAGTCCTTTAAGGTTTGCAAAGTGATATATATATATATATATATATATATATATATATAAAATCTTGTTTGATCCTACAACAACCCCATGAAGTCAGTGTAATTATTATAACCATATGACAGATGAGGAAAATGAGTCCCAAAGAGGTTAAGTGACTTGGCCACCATCACAGAGTTAGGAAGAAATAGTTACAGGACTGAAACTCAGGTCTTCCTGATTCCAAATCTAGCATCTACTATGCCATCCTACCCTTCTAAGGCTTAAGGATATACAAATATACCCTCTTTAATTCATTAAACCAGAAAAGGTAGGTGAAATGATATTACACAGGGAAGTTAATTCTATATGAACAATTTTTGAAACAGAGAATCAGCTGAACAGTATTCCATCAGGATTTTATAATTATATAGGGAGATTGAGATATCAGGTATTAATGTTAGTATCAAAGAATGACACCTTTTATGGAGCACTCCTACAACCTGTAAGCCTGGAACAAAGTAACATTAAAGAACCATTCATAGGTTTGAATCCACGATAATGGATTCATTAGCATTCTCTCAATCTTCAGTGGTAAATGTTTTCGGCAAGGCAGACATGTTAATGATGGTGTTTTGTGCCTATTATTGAAACTTCTTGGAGAGGCTCCACCTGTAGCTCTCTTGGTCTCAGAAGTTCTCAGCTGCAACAGCTAAGAGTATTAAGAATCTTCCCTGAGTCATTAATATAGTGAAACTCAGATCAAATGGTTCCTAAATTGCCTGAGGAGGGACAATAGCCTCTGTACTTCTAGCTTAGATAGGAAAGCCCAATCTTTTTTTTTTTTTTTTTTTAAAGCCCTAAGATTCCATGACACAATGGATATGTCCAATATACTATGAATATCACACTTCAGATAGCAGGTGTATGAGACTGTTAAGGAGATTTTTAGAAAGGAAAGATTGAGCCTTATTAAAGTAAGGTGGATGTATTAATCTTACTGTACTAACTTCCACCTTACATTTCTATACCCAAGACTATATTTAACCCTGTGAGAAACACAGGATATGGCCTTTGCCTGGAGGTACATTCAGTCTACTTGGAAGCAAAAGCCACAGCCACATGAAACAAGAGCAAACAAGGGGAGATTGTATGATTAGGTGTGAAATTGCTTAGGAATGATTCTAAGTGCTTGGGAGTTCAGAGGGAAATAAATGAAGGATAGAGTAGCTAGAGGAAGTTTTAAAGAAGAGGTTGCCCCCAAACTGGACCTTGATGATTGCAGTAGATTTGACTAATTGATTGAGTAGTTGGAGGGAATGACATTTCAGATGTGAGTAACAAAAGCAAACTCCTGGAGACAAGAACTGAAGAGTGCTATGTTCTTAGGGTTTGAACCTAACCAAAGGCAAGAGTGGGTGTTAGGTAGCACTTGGCAATAAGATTGGATCTGTAAATTAGGAAAGATTTAAGATATGCTCAAGCTCTTACTTACACTGCAAACTCAAACTTCCCATTTTGATAGCAGACCTCTTTTTATTCGTTTCTGTGATAACTTTGTACTTGTGAAAAAAACCTACCATCAAATGAAACATTCATTTTATTATTACCTAAACAGGATAAGTGGATAGTTGTTGCTTAAAAATAATTATAATGTAGTCTTTAAAACTTTAAAGCAGTAATGAACAAACCAGTATTTGTTACATAGTGGTACCTGTGGAGAAAAGCAGTATATAGTAATTAAGAGTCCTGAAGTACAGTAAGGAAGAAAGGTCTAGATTCAAATCTTACCCCCATACTAGAAATGACCTAATTTTTTATGCACACTGATAACTGCCATAAATCTAATGGGTTTTTGTGTTCAGTAAAAACCAGTTTTCCCTAAAAAACAAGAATAAACAAAACCATAATCATTTTGTTGAGCAAATATCACTGTAACATAATAGCCTTTAATGAAGATTGTATCCATCTGTCAAACAGTAAGATAGAAGGGAAAACCACAGAAAAAGAAATTAAAACTCATCTAGCCAAACTCTTTCAGATGCAGGAAACAAAAATTCACAGAGGGACAGGGACTTACTTGCTCTTTTAGTGGAAATACTCTTTTATTAACACAAGTGTAACCTAATAATCTTGTGATAGCCATTAGTCACTTGTGCAAACTATTAATGTGTGCACATTATAAGATGGATTCTGTTTTCTAAAAGAACCAGTTCATAGAATCAGTTGTTTAATTTAAATCAACATAGGAAAAATAGTCACATGTACTATGTAACTTGGATGTTTATAGTTATGTAATATGTACAGGATACACACAAATACACACACACACATATTTCACATCTGGAATAGACATAGGCTTATAAGCATGTATATCCATGTAAAAAAATCCACTTATGTTAATGATTTTTTATTTGAAGAGTCCATTTTAGTGAATACTCTGAAAGATTGTAGTTATAAAGACTTTAACCAATCATTTGGTATAAGCTTATGTATGGACCCTTCTGCAGCCTTTCCCTGAAAGAAAGGTTTTCTCCAAAAATCTGATGTTAAAGTAAATTGTGGGATCTACCTTGGAATCTGCAAGCAAGACCTAAGCCTAAGAGTATCTGTCACTCAGGCCAAGGGGTCAGGAGTCTCTGTGGTCTATCAACTCGTTCTGTTCAACTCAGGACAATCCAGAAAAACTGATAGAGCCATAGAAGCCAGTCTGATTTACAATTCTGTCTCTTACTTAGGTTGCTTAAGCACACAGTTAAGCTCATTGAGAAGTGTTTATATAAAATACCCACATTCCACTATAAATTGAGAAGACTAATGATTTCTTTCAAAGTTTCCATACAGGAGATTCCCCAAATCACAGGAACTATAGGCTAAGATCCACCATTATGTATGGCAACCCCCTATATGTCCCAATTTCCCCTAAAATCTTAAACTATAATTCTTTAAGGTCAGAAAGTGGAAATTCTTTCTAAAGCCCCCTTTTAATTGTTAGCAGATTATAAAAAAAATCTCCATTTCCCCAAACTATTTGAATAAACAAAATACATACATATATATATATATATATATATATATATATATATATATATATATACACATGCACATATGATCACAGGAGCATAGATTTAGGGCTGGATGCACTTTAAAAGTCATCTATCATTTACACACTTATTTATGTCAACCTATTAAACTAACTTTTCTATAAAGGGACCTGTACAGAGAATTTACTGAACTCTTCTAATTCCTCATTCCTTGAGAAGGATTACTTATTAAAGAATAGAATCACTGACATACTAACAGAGTAAGAAAAACACTACTACCAAAGTCCAGAAGGCTCCATGTATTGTCTTCTCTCTACTTATGAGACTGGTAAATATGATACAGGAACCTAAAACCCCCCCCAAAATGAATATTTCTTTGGAATTTAAGTTATTTTCCCAAAATATTTGTAAATGTTTAACCCCCAAAGAAATGAATTATCTAAAAGTTTAGGTATGGATTCCTGCAAAAATGAAGCTCCTGAAGTCTTTTATTTCCCAAGTCACATTCAGTAATTCTAAGTGGAAGTCAGTTCCCACTCAGGTTATTTTTTTTTTTTATCTATAGTCCTTTACTATAAACAACATCTTACACAAAATGTTTGTCTTTCTGGGTAGAGCTTTAAAAAAAAATAACTATCTTTCGGACTGCTAAGCTATTCTTCCCAGGGGACACTTGCTTCGGGCTCAGAGGCCAAGAGCCTTTGTGTATGCTCCACCTCACCCCACCCCCCAACAACTGATAGTCCCTAAAAAGGCTCGGTGCCCACTAATGGCCTGATATTCCTTGGAAGAAAATAGAAATACTCCAGTAAGTGACAAAGGCGTGGATTCAGGCAGTCTATTCTGATGCTCTTTAGGACTATTACTGCAGCATATTTAAACAGAAGAGTATCAGACTGTGTACTCAGAGGAAGCAAACTTGATGGCCTGCTTCACATACTCCAATACTTGATCAATTCCTCTGTCTGGCCTGGAACTGCAGACATTAGATTACGGCACTACTTTTAAATGAAATAAGCGACCTCCGTTTTCTCTTTAATTATTCGCTATCTTCTTTCACTCATATACCTCCTCCCTCTTTGCTGCCTCTCTCTCCCTGGGAACGACAGACAGAACCACTTTCAAAGTGACTAGTGAGTTATGTCCATGCACTCCTCCATCATTAGCCCCCACATGGGCAGACCGTGCTTCTCACTCTGGGGACTACCTAACGAACGTGGGGAGCTCTGCCCTAGACCGAAGTTAAATCACTGAAAAGTCCAACACCCGATCCCAAGGGGGAACTTTCGAAATCCCTTCCATAGGTTGGAAAAGCACCTGCTCTGGAGTTCCCATCCCCCACCGCCCTTAGAACCCGAGTCCAGCATCCTCAAGAAAGCTGCTCCTCCCGGCTAGCCTTGGGGCACTCCAAGGTCCTCAACCTGCAAGGCAATCTCAGGGAAGCCACTAAGGAAGCAGCTTTCTCTATTACCATCCAACACAGGTTTCTAACCTCCATGCTGCAGCAATCCCCCCCACCCCCACCCCAACTTCTCCCACAGACTCTTTGAGAATATAGTACAACCTAGTCGTAGGAAAAGTTTCCAACCCTTAAGACCTGCTCGGGTTCTCCCCCAGCTCGCTCATCTACACACACACACCCCTGGTCCTATCCCACCCCTGCCCCCCGTGGGGCTTCCCTTCGGGGCTACCTTGTGGGGTGCCCGGAGTAATCGGTGAATCCCAGCCAGTTGGGTAACAAGGGCGATATCCTCCCGGAAAGTGTACAGCGGAGGCCGGCTAGGCTCGGGAAAGTTGGTGCTGTTGAAAGGGTCGGTATCATCTAGGAACTGCACCCTGCAAACAAGCGTAGCCATGATGTATCCATGCAAGAAGCTGAGCCGGGCCAGGAGGAGGCAAGCCCCCCGAAGTTAGAATAGCCCCGAGGGCACAGAGTCAGTCCGTCCAGGCCCCCAGCGCTGCCCCAAAGTCCCCAGCGCTCGGCGGGCAGTTCGGGGATGTGCCGCCGCCTTCCCCCCCTTCCCGCCTGGGCTGAGGCTTGGGCTCTGCAGCCGCCGCAGCAGGAGTCGGACTCGCAGCGCAAAAAGAAAGGCACGGACTGGTGGAGGAGTCCCCTCCTCCCGCCAGCTCCTGCCGCCGCTCCAGACTCCACGAGTCCAGGACTGGGGGCGGGAGCGGGGGAGGGGCAAGCTGCCCTTTTCTCTCTCGGGGCACCCGAAAAGGCGGCGGCGGCGGCAGCGGCTGATCCGGTGTGGGGTGCACGGGCTGGTCCTGCCGTGGGTTAGAGGAGCAGAAGAAAGGAGAAGAGAGAAAGAGCAGCGGCCGGAGCAGCAGCGGGGGCGGCGGCGAGCCCGCAATCCACTGCACCAAAATGGGAAACCCAAGCTCTGACCAGGCTGGCTGGTGAAAGAAAAGCCCCAAGCCTGGCTGGAGCCGGTCCCAGGGAGCCCGAGCTCCAAAGACAGGCTCGCCGACGCCCTCCAGTGGGCCCGCGGAGCCCGCCTGGCTGCCCGCCAGCCGGACAGCCCGCCTGGGCCCTCGGCTAGCTAAGCAAGCCAGCAAGTGGGGCCTGAGCGCCTACTACGCGCCGAGGCTTAAGTGGGACACAAAGCAAGCGCTAGGGACCGGCTAAAGCTTTGTCCGTGAGAGCTTCACAGTCCAAGCACTCTAGGATCCGCTTGCACCGTCCTGAAGAGGATCTGGGATTAGCGGAGAAGAAACCCAGTTAGAAATCTGCAAATTGGCAGTCCGTTCGTTCCAGGTTGATAAACTCCGGACTGCAAACGTCTCCCGGGCTACTGGAGGGAGCAGGGAGGGGCTGCTTCCAGGTGAGAGGCAGTAGACATGGGACTTGAGAGGAAGGGCAGAGACAATTTAAAGGAGGTCATCCGCCTCAGGTAGGAACCGAACGGAGGACGATGGGAAGGTGAAACTCCCTTCTTTCCTGTAGGAAAGGGATACTGGGGAACCTGAAATGGGGGAGAGGGATTGTAGGAAAGATGCTCTGAGAACATTTCATTTCAGAGTCAGCCTTTATGCCTGTCTACTTTTATATCGATTTACTGTCACCCTGATCTCCCCAGTGTGACTGGGCCACTCCCTCATCATGGAGAAGCAGCATTCAGTCATCCTGTTCTCTTTTCCTTTACTGTAACAAGTGGTTCCTTTTTACCTGAAAAATGGATCTTTCCCTTCACATCCTTACTAAAGCAAAGTATATTCCACCGATTTGTCCTTTTCTTCAGTGATCTCACCTGGGGAGGGAGGGGAAGATCTATTCTGTACCCTGTCCCTCAGGTCCCCACTCTTAACTGTCAAACCTTTCTTAAGATTAGGTAATAATGATTAATGGCATTTTCAGAGATATTTCCATTTTAATAGCTAGATTTTGTTCAGCTTTTGTAGCTCAAACGACTAACCTCTCTAGTAACCATCTATTCTTATTTTCTTATTTAGCTCATATCCACCACCATACCCACGCTAATTTTTTTTTTTTTTGCTCTGTTCCCTTATCAATGTTGTGGTCTCCATGGAGGGATAGTAGTATCTCCTCCATTTTAAACCCATTTTTCTTCCCACCTTCTCCTCTCTCCATTTAAGCAGAAAACTGGCTCTATTTGAGATGTCTTACTTCTTGCCTAAAAGCTATCCACATCCCTGTTTCTTTCTTCCACAGAAGTCTCCATTTTTCCCATTCCCCATAACACAGTATAAGAGAGGGATTGAACTTCTCTTTGTTCCCCATTAACCCACATCTGAGGTTCTCAGCATTCAAATTTTATTCAAGTTTATAGTAGCCCTTTTTGCAGTAGCAAGGAACTGGGAAATGACTGAATAACTTATAATATATGAATGTTATGGAATACCCTTGTTCTATAAGAAACAATCAGCAGGATGATTTCAGAGAGGCCTGAAGAGACTTACATGAATTGATACTAAGTGAAGTGAGTAGAACCAAAAGAGAACATTGTACACAACAACAGCAAGATTATGTGATGATCAACTCTTTTGGCTCACTCATTGCGATGATTTGAGCCAATTTCAATAGACTGGTGATGGAGCCATCTGCATCCTGAAAGAAGACTGTGGGGACTAAATGTGGATCACAACATAGTATTTCCACCTTTTCTATTGTTTGTTTGCTTTTTGTTTTCTCTCATTTTTTTCTCTTTGATCTGATTTTTCTCAGCAACATGATAAATGTTGAAATATGTATAGAAGAATCACACATATTTAACAAAAATAAAATTTATTCAAATTGGCATAGTTGTTGGTTATAATTTTCCTCTACTTTTAAAAAAAGTCATTCTCATCTCCCCAAAAGATCTTGTTCTGCTTCATCTTATTCCTCTCTAACAGCAGGAAGAACACTTGGTGATGAATTATTTGGTCATGGCAATATATAACAAAAGCAAGACACAAAAAGGCCCTCATATGCAGTCTTCAACTTCTTGAATGACAGTGGTAGAGTGGGGAAAAAAGTATAGTTTTAGATAATCTACATATATTAATTTAGTTGGATGTGAAGCAAAAAAGAAATCAGTAGTGTTGATTTTATTGTACATACAAAAATCAACATAAAGCATTCCAGGAGACTTTTTGTATCTCTTTTTGCAATATTTGTGATAAATATTTGCCTCCCCTCCCCCCCAAAAAAGTCACCATGAAATAATTGCAGTTTATCCAACAATCTCTATTACAAAGATATAGGGAAATTTTAAGTGCTCAGTAAAAATCCTCCAAAGTAAATAAACATGCTTTGTTTATTTCTGATAAACAAAATAAATGATTTGAATACAAAGTCATAAAAAAGACAAAGGTGATAACAATGAATTGGAAAGAAAGTAGCAAGGAGAACAAAGAGCTTCCCCATCCCTAACTCCTCAAAACAGATCTAGAAAATATACCAGTAGAATGTTAATGGGGAAATCCAAAGAAAAATCACAGTGAGTCATAATCCAGCTCAGGTCATCAAAAGGAAAGAGAGAGGATGTTCTTTGGACAATGAGAATTCCCTCAAAATTAGAAAGGAACAAAGAGAAGCTAAGGATTTCATGCAACAATATATATACATATATATACATATATGTATATATACATATATGTATATATATGTATATATATATATAGAAAGACTGAAAGTATAAAAAGAAATGTAATATGTCTCAAAGCACAAACAACAGACCAGAAAAACAGATTGAAAAGGGAAAAAAAAATCACAACTGCTTAAAAATCATGGCACACACATCCCCCCCAAAAGTTTTAAACATCATATTTCAAGAAATATTAAAGTAAAACTGCCTAAAACTCAGCATTCTAGCACTCAGGGACTAAAAGAAGTCTACGCCAAAAAAAAGTGCACCAGGACAAGAGGAAGTCCCAGACCTGTAGAAGGCATTATAATCTCAGGTAAGATACCCAATAGCAGCTTTGTCACTCAGTACCCAGGACTAGATTATAAATACAGAATGGGCTAAAGAGAAGACCATGTCTAGGGTTAACATTATGGAGGAGCTCCAAGTCCTGGATTCTGCATAGAGAGAACAAATTAAAAAGCAAATAGCAGCAGAGTGGCTCAGATCCCACTCCACCTCCGGAGCAGAGCTTGGTCTCAGTTCCAACTTTTAGCCCATTCACAAACTACAAATGAATAATAAAGACATGGATATCATATCAAAGGGAAGCCTACAGTTTTGTCGTGAATCCAGCAGAGTTTCCCACCTGGCAAATAGTGACTGAGTCCATCATCCAAATCAAGCAATAACTTGCAGAGCTCAGAGTAAGGGGGTAAGCAATTAGATTTTGCTTTGGAATCACACTACTTTGAGAACACTGAAAGCTCGGTGGTCCTTACCTTGAGCTATCCCTGAAAACCTGCAATAATATAACATTCAATACCCCCAAGAAAGCAGCAACAGTACCAGTCCAGACCTTCCCTGCAGAATTGTAAGGAATCCAACTCTACCAAAGTCCAAAGTCAGTAAGTAGGTTACTAGAATAAGTAAGCAAACGAACAAAAAAAACTATTATGATGACAGGGACATTTAAGACAAACTCAGAAGATGACATCAAAACATCTAGAATGAGAAAGCATCAGAAGGAAAAATACTTGTACATAAATTTAATTAGAATTCTTGGAAGTAAGAGTGTTTTTTAAAAGTTTAAAGGGTTTTTATAAAATGAAATGAGAATACTAGAAGAAAATTGGAAAAAGAAATGATAGCTATGAAAGAAAGATTTGGAAAGGGAATTAGCTGCTTGGCACAAAAGGTATAAGAGCTTGCCCAATCCACAAATTCCCTGAAAATTAGAATGGATCAAATAGAAGCCAATGATTCCATGAAACAAAAAACACTAAAACGAAGTCCAAATATTTAAAAAGAAGAAGGAGGAGGAGGAGAAGGAGAAGGAGTACAAAATATAAGGTATCATAGCAAAAAAAAAAAAAAACAAAAAACAAACAAACAAACAAAAAACAACATCCTAAAAAACAGATTGAGGAGAAAAAAATTTAAGAAACATTGGTCTACATGAAAGTTATAACAAAATAAAAAGAGCCCAAACATCATGTTTTTAAAAATATTTAAAGAAAACTGAATCTCCTGGAATCATAGGGCAAAGTACAAATGTAATAGAAAGAAAGTGATTGTCACTCTGTGAAAGAAATTCCCAAATGAAAATTCCCCAGTTTTTCAAAATCCAGAATTTCTAGGTGAAAGAAAAAAAAGAAAGAGAGAATTTAAGGACTGAGAAGCTACAATCAGAATCACATTATTTATTTACTAACTCCCTCTTTACAAAGAAGAGAGGAAAAGAAAAGAAATAAGGTAAAAAATATAAGTGTTCTGATCTTTCTCTTTTGCTCCTCTATTTTTCACACAGCCTTGAAATCAGTTTTTTTCCATTGTTCTGTCTTTTTAATTCCCCCTTTTATGAGCTGCCATCCAAAGATGAAATTTAATTTGTTTGTAGCTATTTCTTTCTTCTTAAACCTGTCTCTTCTTAATTAGACCTTGTGTGATAGGTGGTTTGGGGCAAGGACTCAGTTCAGGCAATGTATTGGATCAAAAAGACAAGACTAATGTTCATTGTACTATCCTTAAAAATATGAAAACAAAAAACCTTAATCTAATACTCTCCCCAGTTTTGCTAAATCCAGAATTCCTATAAAAGGGGAAAAAAGCATTTAAGGACTAAAAAGCTATAATCAGGATCACACACTTGGTCACTAACCTTCTCTTTACAAAAAAGGAGAGGAAAAGAAAAAAATAGTGTAGCTCTCTCTTATAGTTCTTCTCTTTTCCTCTCCTTTTGCTGCCAAACTCCTTGATTGAAACATATGCACTTAGTCACAGACTTCCATAATCTCCTTTAATCTGCTATGTTTGTTAAACAAGGTCTCTCTAATACATGTTTAAATTATACATGATTCCTTGAAAGATAAAACAACAGAGAGAATCTTGTTTGATGGTCCCCAACTAGTAATATCAAGTGAGACATAATACAAGGGAAACATGATTCTTAAAGCTGTTTGTCATGGAGGAAATCCAGTGAAATCCACGTAGAAAAGTCATTATAAATAGTGATGTTTTCTAAACATTCCTATTTACTGATAACATTGTGGTAATTCTATCAAGTGTAGGAACACTGTATAATATCCTAGAAAGAAAGAGAGAGACAGAGAGATAGAGAGAGACAGAGACAGAGAGAGACAGAGACAGAGACAGAGATTTGAAACACTACATAATATCCTAGAAAGGAGATAGATAGATGGACAGACAGATAGATAGATAAATAGATAGATTTGGAACACTTTATAATATCCTAAAAAGGAAATAGATAGATAGACATACAAACAGATAGGTAGACCAATAGACAGATAGATTTGAAACATTGCATAATATCCTAGAAAGGAGATAGATACATAGGTAGATAGATAGATAGATAGATAGATAGATAGATAGATAGATAGATAGATAGATAGATTTGGAACAGTGCATAATATCCTGGAAATTATATATATATACACACATATATATACATATGTACGTATACACACACACACACACATATGCCTAAGATTTTGGTCTAACTACGCACACAGGAAAAAAAAATGAGAAATCCATATTATCAAAACAATGCTTTGCAGTTGAGTGATTCACCTATAGTGTTTATCCTTCAGTATATGTCTACTTGTATATCTAGAGTCTATAGGGTATCTAGAAGCACTAGCAGCTCCAGAGTGAGGGATTGCTGAACACTTTTCTTAACTGTTCACCTACTTTCAGCAACATGTGCCTTGGTCAGATATTAAAGTCAAGGATCTGCTGCATCCTAGGCCATCACCAGTCATCTTGATTTTTGTCCTATCACTGGAGTTTGAGGACTCTGTAAGAGAAAGTGAGATTAATTAATTTTTGCAACTCTGCCTCACTTAAATCCAATTCATGTGCAAATCAAGACATCACCCCATGATGTCACTGATCCTTTTTGAGAACAAAGGACAATTTGTGCATCTATACTATCAATAGTATATTTGTATATCTATAAATATTTGGATAATCATACTACATTTTATCTACAGTTTATATCTATTTTGGATAGACACTGCATTGGACAATGAATTGGACTGAAAATAATTAACCCAAGCTTCTCCTTGAAGACCTACTTCATATAATTATAGTATTTTACCAGAATTATTGGATTGTTCTAAAGTCATGGAATATTAAAGTCTCTGAAGAACTACAATTTAAATTTGTTTAATTCAGAAGTCAATGGGATGGTGAGCTGTGATCTTGAGTGGCTGCCACGTGTAACAAAGAATGACAAAGGAAGCATGAAGGAAAGGAGATCATTAAAGAAATGCATGAAAGAGTAGATTAGTCATGTGTCAAAAGTGATGGATGACTAATGAATGATCCATTGGTATTCCTGCAATATAAAAATTGAAAAAGGAGGACATATTAAGTACATCCCCTGTGGTGAACTTGTGGAAAAGTCTTACAGAATATGTAAGCATGGACAGATTTTAATCTATGTAAATGGAGGGGAGGTCCACATTGATAATATCACAGATCTATTTGAGTATTTTCCTCTCTATCCCATTCCTAATCATCTTCAGCAACCTGAGTACCCATATTGTTGACTCTAAAGATACCCTGAACTCATAGTTGTGCCTTCCCTCCCTAGTTAATTATTTCTTTTCAACATTATCCACAAACAGGGCCATGCTCATCCCTCTGAGATTTAAAAACTGACACTTTCTTTTAACATTATACCTTCCAATTCTATACACCCAGAACCTTAAAACACATCAGCTATATTTTGTCCTTCTTCTTACCTACACACTGGGCTCAACTCTGGACACCATGGTAATTCCTTCATTGCTTCTCTCTCTCCTACACTTTATACCTCCTCAAACCTTTCATTATTCCACTGAGATAATCTCTAATCCAGGATTACCTCTTGCTGTCTTCCCAAGGACGCATAAGTAATAAGTAGCATTGCTGAGATTTGAACTCAGGTCCCATGTTTACAAAGCTAATTCAAACCCTCTTCAATTCAACATGCCACTGACTCCAAATCAATTAACTCATTCTTTGTTCTAGATTGAGAAAGAATATCTCATCTTCTCTAAAACTAAAACTCTTGATCTCATTCTTCTGCTTTTATCCCATTCCTACACTCCTCTGCTTTTATCAGCCTTTTTCATAACTCACTCTTGAAGGTTTTGGTCTTGTCTTCAAGAGTGCAAATGTCTCTCCTTAAACCACTCACCTTCATCTTACCAAGAACAAAGAGAGAAGGAACAAGGCTAGAAACACACACACAAAAAAAGAAAAGCTGAAGTCCAGCTAGAGCTGGAGAGAAATTATAACTAGAGTGGTTTCCTAATGGGTTACATCACTTTCTGGAAGCCATAGAGTCTTAGATCCAGCACTGACCTAGGTTTGGTGTGTTGTATCCTGTCCAAAACACTTCTTTCTATCTCTAAGCTGAATTGAGTTCAGGGAATAAGGGATATTGGACATCCTTTTCTACTCCCTGACCTGCCACCATATGTCCTATATTCATCACATTTGAAGACAGAGGCCTGAAGACAAGTTCAGAAAATGGATCCCAGGGATCTGGCTTCTTGAACAATATCTGACCTGAAAGGAGTCCCTGTCTCACCTCAACCATAACTTATACTTCAGGATGAAGCCCTACACTCAATTAAGGGGAGAGGGCAAGGAGAGACAGTCTTAAGGGGTGAAAAATGATTGCAAAATAAACTTCATCTTTAATGTTCCCACAAAAGGGGACATTAAAAGGAAAGAAAAAGTATATGAAATAGTGATAGATTTCAGGACTGTATAAAGAGTAAAGTGGAAGAGTAGGATCAGAACTAAACTATATATTATTCATGTTTACTCCAATGTTTTTCTTTTCTTCTCTTCTATATAAAGGAAAAAAAATCATAAAGATAGAGGGGAAAAAAAGCACAATCATCACTAAGAATGTGAATAAGATAAACTCTCCCCAAAAGGAGAGGAAGATACCATGTGATATACTCTAAGTGCTTTATAGATACTATCTCAAGAATTGATTATGAAACCAACTCCAATAATGTTGTTTACAAGAAATACACTGGAGAAGGAGGGATAGAATTTGGAGATGAAAACTTTTTTAAATGTCCTTAAAATTGTTTAAACATGTATTTGGGAAAACATAAAATATTTTAAAAAAGAAATACACCTGAAACAAAGATTTATATAGAATTAAAATTAAAGGTTAGAATAGTATTTATTATACCTCAGCTGAATTAAAAAAAAAAAAAAGGCAATCATGATCTCAGAGATGAGGAAATAGTAAAAAGAAAGACATAGTCAAAGAGAAATTACATATTGCTGGGCACCATAGATAATTAAGTGATAGTGATACCATAACACACAAACACATAATGCACACATATGTATTGTGAGATTCACATGTATATGTATATACTGTATATGTAGATATATATATTTGTATACACATATACATTGAATGAAAAAATATCTAAGTACTAAAGATTCATAGCAGAAATTTCAAACTGGAAAGTACCTTAGAGATCATCAAATCCAGTTCTATCATTTTATACATGAGGAAACTGAGGCACAGAGAAGTTAATGAATAAATATTAAGTAGCTCTGATGTGCTAGCAATTATGCTAAGCTCTAAGTCACATAGTAAGTATCTGAGGTAGAATTTGAATCCAGATCTTCCCAAGTCCAACATTCTAACTACTACACAGGACAGCCTTTCATAAAATTATAAACAATAAAAATACACTAGCTAGAGATCTGAATATGCCCATTTCAGATCTAAAAAATTAACAAAAGATGAACAAGAAAGAAATTAGGAGCCTTTAGAAAAGCCAGACATTATAAATTACTGAATGGAATCAAAAGCAATATACAAAATGTCAACTCTGATAAGCATCTTTATAAAAATTGGGAATGTGCTAAAGCATAAAAATTTCTCACCAGAAAATGCAATAAATAAGAAGTAATATAATATATTAAAAAATAAAACAAATTTGAGAATACTGATCAAAGAAAAAAATCATATAAATATGAATTTATTTTTTAAAAATAATATGTCAAACTTCTGGGGAGTAACTAATTTTTTTCTTAGGAGAAAATGTATCTAAGTGAATTGGATTGTGGCTATAAATGTTTCTTAATTAACACAATTAAAAAACAAAAAATTGGGTATGCAATACAAAGAACTTGAGAGCAACACTTTTTTATAACCTATGGAGTAAAAAAAAAAATTGTAATAAATATCTTACCAGCAATAGGGAGAAATAAAGCAGAGGGGGAGAAACAGAGAGACAGAGATACCATAGACAATTATTTCTAATGAATAATAATATAAAACATATTGATTAAAATATTCATAAAGAGGCTATAGCAACATATTGAGAATACTATGACCATTTGAATATATACCAGAAATATTGAGATTATAAGCAATCTGGAATTGTGCCCAAAGAGTTATTAAACTGCCTATATTCTTAAACCTACCAATACCACTATACTAGATCCATTTACAAAGATGATTGAGGCAAAGGGGAAAGAATCTCTATTCTAAATGTTTAGAGCAGAAAACTTTGTGATGGCAAAGTTCTGGACATTGCAGGGATGTCTATCAGTTAGGAAATGGCTAAAGGAGTTGTGGTATATAATTATGATGGAACATTATTATGCAATAAGATGGAAAATGAAGTTTACAAAAAAAAAAAAAAAAAAGGACCATGACTTCAGGAAGGTGATGTTTTGACTTGCAAGTGAATTAGATTTAAGTGAGGAGGGCTGTGCAATCAGTCATCATTTCTCCTGTGGAGCCATCTGGGCCAAGAGGCAAGGTAAAGATTAGTACAACTAGCCATGACAAATGACAAGTTCAGTGACCTTAGAAAAACATGGAAAGACACACAAAATAATGAAGAGTTAAATGCACAGAACCAAGAAAACATTGTATACTGTAATAGCAATGAGGTTTTAAGAACTACTGAGCAAAAAAAGTCATTTTGACTATTATAAATACCCAGATTAACTATAAAGGACACATGAAGAAAGACATGATCTGCATCCAAAAAAAAAAAAGAACTGATAAATAGAAACATTAATAGAATGGTTGTGTGTGTTTTTACATCCATACATATATTTGTATATAACAGTCATCTCTTGGGGAAGGGGAAGAAAAAAAAGTTTCAAGATAACTTTAATATATATTTCAAAAGAATAGAAAATTGTTCATAACAGATTTGCAGTTTCATGTGCAATCATCTATTTTTATTATACAGGGTTATAGAAATGCTTATTTTATGCCATAAATTTTATTCCATAATTTTTTAAATTAATAATTAATTTAATTTTTAAATAAAATATATTATTTAATATTTAATTCAGGATTAGGTTGATATTAGAAAACTAGAAACATAATAGACTATACTAATAATAAAATTTTTTAAATCATGTGTTTATATCAATACAGAAAAGCTCAGGCAAAATACACTTACTTCTCTTAAAGAAATATATAATAAAGAACATACCTTTATTCTTATGCATTTTAGATACAATTATTTAAAGCCAAGAACTTGCATATAAGAAAGTTATAATTAAAGAAGTACCAAGTAGGATAATATTGGACCATTCAACCACAAAGGGAAAAAGCTAAAGTTGACTTTAAAAATATATCAATGAGAGTACTTTTAAAATAAAACTATATGGCAAAATTACATGTAATAAGAGCTAATGTTTATATATCCCCTTAAGGTTTACAAAGTACTTTGTGTATGTTCTCATTTTATTCTCACAAACAGTTCTTTTAAGATGATGCTCTTATTACCCCTTTTATAGATAAGGAAAGTTAAATGTTTTTTTCCAGAGTCACATAGCTAGTGTTTGAAGAAGGATTTGAATTAGAATCAACTTGACTTCAAGTATAATATTCTATTCACTGTGCTGCCATCAGGATCATTTTCTTTGAAAACAAAGTTTACTTAGAAAAACAATATATGCTACAATTTATCAACATTTTTTTTTATTTTAAAATAAAACAGAAACAGAGCCGGTCAAAGTTTTAGTGCTTATATATAATATGTGTGTGTAATACATAGAGATATAAGAATAAAGTTTATAATATTTTATAATAATAATGAAATAGTTTAGAATTTTAAAATCTGTGTCATAATGATCATTACAAAAGGATATAAAGTAGTTTCTAAAAATTATATCTACTATTTTCAAAAAACATTTAAAACAAAAAGGTAAGAGTAACAAAAAAGGGAGGAGCTTAGGAAAGGAATTTCAAAAGCAAAATATCATAAAAGTTGAAGTTCAAAAAAATGCAAAGGAAATATTAAAATTGAAAATAATGAAAAAGGACAAATCAAAGGCCCTACATAATTAAAGGAAAAATAAATTATATATGTCTATATTATACATGTATATTATATATAGATTTTTCAATTAATCAAATCATTTTACCACATGAAAGAAAAATTATTATTTAAGAACAGATAAAACATTGAGTAAGGGAACTAAATATGTCCCAATCAAAGATTGGCAAATAAAATTTTTTTATTAGCAATTATTGGTAGCTAGGTGAAAAGGGCAAAATGAAGAAGCAAAGAATATACATCTTTTCAGGTATACATGGAATGGTCATAAAAAACAGATAACATAATGGGTCATGGAAAAGTATATAAATTCAAAAAGCCAAAAAGTATAGATGCTTTGATTTCTGATCATAACTTAATGAAATTATAATTAAGTAATATGGGAAATGATTTAGGAATAAACAATTACATAACATGAATAAAAATTATAAATGAAATGGAAAATTGTCAGATATTGTATTAAACAATGAAATGGTCAAAGGAGCAATAAGAAGAAGAATATAGTATTTAAAGGAGCAGTTAGATAACTAATAAGAAAATCAGGAAAGAGGAATCTCATGAAAATCTAGAGAAAAAAAGTATAGGGAAATGAGAGTATTTAAGTGTCAAGTCTATAGGATTAGGATTGAGAGAAAGACTAATAGATTTGGCAATTTAAAAAAAGAATTAGGAACTTTGGAAAGAGAAGTTTCAGTTGAATGATGAGGTTGGAAGCCACACTGGAGAGAATGTGAGGAGAGAATAAAGTAGAGGTAACTATCATGGACAGCATTCTAAAAAAGTTTACCCACAAAAAGCAGGAGAGATATAAGTTGACAGGTAGAAGGGACAAATAGATCAAATGATGTTTTTTGAGGATGAAAGAGACATGGGCATGTAGGTATGTATGGGGAGTGCAGTCAGTAGACAGGGAGAAATGAGCAAGAGTAGAGATAGAGGTCTTGGAGAAGACAGGACAGAATGAGATCTCTTGAGCAAGTAGAAGAGTTAATTTTGGAAAGGCAATATACTACTTCCTTGTGAGGCTAAGAGTGAATGTGGAAATAATACCAGAAAGTATTTGGGAGATGCAAGATAAGGAGATGGAAAAATATGGAGCTCTTTTGTCTTAGATTTTTTTTCCTAAAATATGAAGCAAATTTCTTAGCTCAGAAGTGATGAGAAAGCTAGTCATGGGAGGTTAGAGAAAGCATGAAAAAGTTTGTCACTCTATGGTGTGTGGGATAGTGCATTAAGGATCTGTAAAAGGATTGTCTTGAAGCAGTTAAGGGACCAGTTGAGGTTATGTAACATAAATTTGTAGTGGATTGAAACAATGTGGTTTTGCAATTTTTCTCCAACTTTGTTCAGGAAAGGAGGTAGCAAATGGTGGGAATGATCCAGGGATAATAATTCATAAGACCAGATTACCTAGCTGTAGATTAGTAACTATAGATTAGTAGATATTAGAAAATATCCTATTCATCACCATATGGTAAGTAGATAGAACATAAATTTACATTCTCTAAAGGGGAAGGAAAGGGAATAACACCTACCATATGCTCAGCACAGTGCTAAACTTTTTTTTCCCAAATATTATCTCATTTAATCTTTATAATTGTGCTATTGAGGAAACTGAGGGTAAGTGACTTGCCCAGAATCATACAGTATGTGAGTGTCTAAGACTGGATATTAACTTAGTCTGATTCCAGACCCAGAGCTCTACATACTCTGCCACCAATTATCTCACTTTACTCAGAAGTAAAAAATCAAAGTTCTCCATCTTATGTGGCTCATCAACAGATTCATCAAGCTTTCCCACACTCACAAGTCCCCTATTTCATCAAAATTTATTGACATAAAATTGCCAGGCCACCAGCAAATTTGATTTCTTTTAATGGAGAGAGCAAACAGAAGCAAGCAGAATTATAAAGGAAAGAAGAGAGATCACAACAAAATATAATAAAAACTATAAGAATATTACACAGCCAAATTTTCTAACAAATTGAAGAATTTTTAAAATAGATAATCATCTATAAAAATATAAAATATCAAAGATAACACAACAGAAAATTAAAATCCTAACTATTAGGGTTTTAGAGAGAAATATGAAACAAACCAAAGAACCATATCACCAATATTTATATATATATATATATATATATATATATATATATATATATTTGGCCAAGACAGATTTATAGCACAATTTTTTTTGACTTCCAAAAAGTAATCATTCTGTTGCAGAGATTATTCATAGAAGGAGACAGAGGTATCTAATACCTTTTATTAGGCATGTAGAGCTTGGATTTTAAAACTAGGTTTTTAAAAGCAAGAAAATTATAAAGCAATTTCAGTAGTTTAAAAAATGCCAAAATTCTAAATAAGATATTAATTAGTAGGATCCCACAATACACTGAACAAATGATTCATTATTATAGCACAGGACTAAAAAGAAGGATGAAAAACTGATTCAACACCAGTAAAACTATCAACATACTCAAATTTAAAAACAAACAAAAAACACCTTTTTGTTATATTATAGGATCATAGATCTAGAGCAAGAAGATATTTCAGAGGTCATCCATTCCAATATACTAATTTTACAAATGAGAAAACTGAGGCCTGTAGGGACTGATATGTCCAAGGTCACAAGAGTATTAATTGGAGGATTTAAAGTCATATTCTACAAATCTAAAGCCAATATTCTTTCCAATGTATTAACATGCAATATTAATTCATAATAAAGATAAAATAACAAAATTAACAACATAGTTATAGAAGGATTTTTCCAAACTTATTAAAAAGTGTCCACTTTAAATAAATTGCCAATATAATATATAATGGAAAAGCACTAGAAGAAGTATCCCCACTATATGTAGGTACAAAGCAAAGATGTGACTTTTATTTGACATTTACTAGAAATTAGAAATTGAAATTTATTCAAAATATATTGGAGATCATAATCAACATAATCATATTAAAATCTAAAATCTAAAACATTCCATACCATGACCATCTAAACAGATGTGGGAAAAGCCTTTGAAGTACTCAACCCTTTTATGCTAAAAAAAAAAAACAAACAAAACAAAACAAAAAACTTTACAAAATATAGGCATAGAGAGACCTTTTTTAGTATCATAAAAAGAATCTGTCTAAAACAAAAAAGCAATTATCATTTGCAATGGAGATATAATAGAACCTTTTCCCACAAATATAGGAAAGAAGCAAGGATGCCTACTCTTCCCACTATTGTTTCTTATAGTACTGGAATATTAGCAATAGCAATAAACAAGAGAAAGGAATTAAGGGAATAAAGATAGGTAAAGAGAATAAAACTATCCCTTTTTGTTTATGATATGATGATTTATTTGGAAATCCCCTCCCACGCAATCAGCAGACATCAATTGAGAAGATTAATAACTTTGGCAAAGATGTAGGCTACAAAATAAATCTGTAAAAAGCAGCACCTTTTTTACCTAATATCCAAAAAAAAAAAAACCCATAAGAAGAGATAATAGAAAGATAAATCCCATTTCAAATTACTCTAAAAGGCAAAATACAAAAATGCAAGCCTCCAAAGCACCCCAAAGACCTTGTATAGATTCAGTTACAAAGCATTCCTTAAAGAATTAAAGAATGATCTAAATAGTTGAAGGAATATTCAGTGTCGTGGTTAGGCTGTGCCAACATAATGAAAATAACAATACTACCAAATAAAATTAATGCTTTAGCAACAAATTACCAAGGGGATGCTTTATAGAGCTTGATAAAATAATAACAAAAGTCATTTGGAAAAACAAAAGATCTACAATATCAAGGGAATGATAAAAAGAAGAAAAAAGGATAATAGCACTTTTCAGTTTCAAATTATATTATAAAGTAGTGGCCATCAAAAACCATCTGGTATTGGTTAAAAAATAGAGAGCGAAATCAATGGAACAGACTAGACAAGGGAGATTCAGAAAAAATAGAACTCAATAATCTAGTGTTTGATAAAGTGGAAAACATGAGTTACCTCTAGGGATATAAAATGCTGGGAAAACTAGAAAGAAGTCTGGCAGAAATAGTTTAGAAAAATATTTATGGAAAAAGACAGATTAAAAACTTGACACTTTAAATACAAAATTAACTCTAAAGTCATAGTGGTAACTTTTAGTCCTCAATGGATAGTTAAAGTATATGGAAGTTAAAGTACAAGGAGGAGGAAGAGGAAGAGGAAAAAAAGAAAAGGAAAAGGAAGAAGAGAAGGAAGAAGAGGAAGAGGAGGACTAGATATACAATAATAAAGGTAAGGTTAAATAAATTGTGCTACATTGACATACATTAATTAAAACGATATGGAGGGAAAAGCGAATGAAAATAAATAATCAGAGAACACAGGTAGATTAGAGAGAAAGACTAAATTATTGATATTACACATTGAAATGAATGTCACTAGCTGTTAGGAATCTCTACAAAGTCTTATTCTGTGGAAGTGGTTCTGATTTCTCAAACGTTTCACAAGTAAAGCAAATCTTAATTTTGAAGGAATGACAGTACAGCTGTGAACAATTAACTAATCACAGAGGTACAGCATCAGTTGGCTAACACAGTGATAAGGCTTTTTTTCCCTGCTATCTCAATTCATGAAAAGTCAGCAACTAGCTGTCTCATTTGGATAGATATGGCAACATGGGTCAACAGCATTTTAGAATATGAACTTATTTATAAGATAAAATGAAGCTAAAATATTATCAGCAGCATTATGTGAATAGAGAGTAAAAAAAATGGAATAAGTATTCAGATTTCACCAAATATGAAGATGTCTGGGTAGAAAGGAATAGTTGGGGTTTTTTTTTGTTTGTTTGTTTTTTTGAGAAGAACTAAATACAAAACAAAAGTATATTAAAATGGTCTTTTTTTTCAACCTGTTCTCTGCTATTTTAATTGTAATAGAGGTCTATCACAAGTCCAGATACCTAAAATGAAGTCATCCCACATGGATAGCTCCAAGAACTTACTTCTTAGCAACAGAAGGGCTCAAGTATGTGTGGACATTCTATATTGGACTACTGTGCAGTTGGAAGAAGTGTGATGAACACCTTTCAGGGGTACTCATCCACCTTTAGTGTTTGTTACCTAATTCTCACCCGTGACTCCAAAAAGCTATAGCATGCACAATGGCCATACTCTGGTTAAAAAAAAACTCAGCAAAAATTTAAGGAAACTGATAGACCCCAAACCTGTTTCTGAGTTAGGGGATGTCTACCCCAAGCATGTGAAGACTTTCTCCAACAGAATGGGAAGTGAAGAACAATTTGTTCCAATGGCCATGAAAATAGCTAAAGCAGCTTCTGTGGAACACTTAGAGCTCAATTAGACATCAAAGTCAAGGTCATCCACTACATCCTGGGCCATTGCCAGTCATCTTGATTTTTGTCCTATCACTGGACTTTGATGCTCTGTAAGAGCAAGTGAGGTTGCTGAATTTATGCAACTCTACATCATTTAAATCCAATTCGCATGCAAGTCAAGACATTGCCCTATAAGGTCACTGGTTCTCTTCAAAGGCAAAAGATGAGCAACAGGAAACATTTTGTAAGTTTGTTCTCAGTGTCTTTGAGGTAAATGTTCCTTTATAAACACTAATCTGATACTAAGTGAATTGTGATACTAGAAGGAATTGTGATGCTAGTCACTGAATTCCTTAGAGGGAGGGAGATGAAGTTGGTAGGAACTTGACTCAAATGCAGAGAAAAGGGACAACTCCAAGAGCCTCAGAGTCAGTGAACCTTAAGAGGGCTGAAGTGTGAGTCAAGACCAACCCTATTAAATACATAAAATTATATTTTAAATATAAATGCTTAACCTTGTCCTTTCTTCCTGGAACACTTCTCTCCTTACCAATGCCCAGGTCTTCATGCCCTATAGCAAGTTGAAGAAGGCTTCCTTTCCTGCTGATTCTCTTCTCCCTTTTTTGTAGTGAAAGTATGTAATGGCAATCTGCCTCAACTGTTTTCAATTAAGATCCCCACAAACTGTCTCTAAATAAATGATTCAGCATGATTCAGTAATCTAACTTTTTAAGGGGGCTAAAAAAGTGACATAAATTAAATAAGGTTGTATCATTTAATTAAAAAAATAAATAACAGTTAAGCATCAGCAGGTGTTTGATGGCTATGTATTATGGGTAGATTTTAGGTCTCTTTGTGTGTGCCTGACATTGCTCTTTTTTGTTGGGGGAGCACAGTACTTATATAGGATTCCATCAGTATTTCTATCTTATTTCTTTCCCATTCTCCCTCTCCCTACCCCTTTCTTCCTTTTTTCCCCTCCTTTCAAAACTTCCCCTTTGAAACCAGGTCTTTCTATGTAACCTAGGCACCAACCCACTTGATTCTAGTACTGATGAACAAAAAATCTTAAATCTGCTTTGTTTTTCTTTCTTAGGCTGGTTTGCCCTCCTTGGACAGCCTGATGGGGCCCTCTACTCCTGGAGACTCACCATGTTGGTATTGGATTTACAGTAGACTGTAATCCTACTCTAGTTTAGAATTCCTGAACTAGAGTAATCAAACAATTTCAGCCTCCTGAGCAACAGAGACTATAGGAATACACTATGCATTTAGCTGACTTTCCTTCTTAAAGGATCCTACTGGTCCTCCACTTTGAACATTTTGAATACATTTGAACAGAATGAAACAGAACCCAGGTGGAGACAATCCTTGGTTTGGATTTGGGGAATTTGGGAGATTTTTGTTTTTGTTTTTCACCCTTACAAAGTATTCTTGGAAGTTGCATCAGAAAGCAAAGCTTTGTAAAGTAACTCATTTTTTTCCTTATGAATAAGTAACTTCCACACAGGACCAACAATATGTCATAAAAATAAGGATAATAATTAGAAACATCCCTAAGCATTTAAACAGCAAATTTATGCTGGAAATCAAAGAATTTTAGAGCTGGGAGGAATCCTAGAAAGATAGCCCAAAATTTCCCAAACAAATTTGACTCCAGAAGATTTTTCTCCTTTTAATATAGTGATAGAAAGTATATAACAGTGAAGGGACAAATAAGCAAGGAATACATATGGCTGAGATGCATGCATAAGGTTAACTTACACCTCTGACATTTCATTGTTACACTATCTTCTAGTTATCTAGTTCAGTTATCACTGAACTCTCACTGGACCTGAACCTCACTGGTCTAGAAAGACATAAACATTTTCCTAGACTTAGCATTCTACTGCTCTTGAATAGCCATTGCCAAAAGGTACTCCACTGATCTTGTAGTTATTGCCAGAATATGAGATATTTCAGTTCCTCTACTTCTAACTTATAGTTTCAGCTGGACTCCTCCCATGGACTTCTAATTTCTTTTTTTCCACCCCACCCTTCCCTCCAAAAAGTCAGTCCCTCCAAAAATTCAATCCCAATACACAATCCCCCCAAACTACCTACTTATATTTTCCTAGGTTAGAAGAATAGGTTCATAATCAAACCATGCATACCCTCTGATCCAATAAATACCTCTACTCCTATATTCCAAAGAGATCATAAAAATGGAAAAAGGATCTAAGTGCACAAAAATATTTGTAGCAGCTCTTTTTGTGGTAGCAAAATATTGGAAACCAAAAGAATGTCCATCAATTAGGAAAATTGGAAAAGCTGTGATATATAATGGAATATTATTGTGCAATAATAAATAATAAACACAAATTTCAGAAAAACCTGGGAAGACTTGTACAAACTGTACAGTGAAATGAACAGAATCAAATAAAAACATTGTACACAGTATCAGCAACACTGTACGATGATCAACTATAAATGACTCAGATCTTTTCAGGAACACAGTGATCCAGAGCAAGTACAAAGGAAAATAATATCTACATCCAGATAAAAAATTGATGAACTCTGAATGCAGGTTGAAGCATTTTTTTACTTACTCTATTCTTTTTTCATGTTTTTTGCCCTTTTTTATGTTTCTTTTTTTACAACTGCAAAAAATATATAGAAATATGTTTTATATGATAGTACACATACAACATATATCAAATTGCCTGCCATTTTCAGAGAGAGAAACATTTGGAACTCAAAAATCTTGTAAAAAAATTACTAAAAGTTGTCTTGACATGTAATTGGAAAAGCAATATTATTTAAAAAAAAAATCAAAGTTGGAGGGGGAATGTTTGGGGAAGGAATAGAATAACTTTTAATTTAAAACCCAGAAACTTAAGTACAACTATTTTAGAAAAGCAAGGATTTTATATATCCAGTAATAAAAAAGTTGTGGGAAGTTACTTTTTCTTCCTATACCTGTATTAAACCCATCTGTATAAAGGAAGTTACTTTTTCTCCCTATACATGTATTAAATCCATCTGTAAAAAACCCAGAATTATCAAGGTAATTCCAGACAGTGGGATAGTTTACATCTATGTGGGTATGAAACTTGGAAAACATGGAAAAACAAAACCTTAGAAATTCCATGGCATGTACGCAGCAAAACACACACACACACACACACACACACACACACACACACACACACACACATATATATGTTATATTTATCAGTAGAAGAAATTATATTCATGAGTGTCCATTTTTCTTTACTTTCTTGTAAATTGTTCTTTTGTTCTCTGCTGTGCACCTTTTTTACTTCTTTTTCCTCTTTTCATCTTCCCCCCACTACTCCCAAGCAGGCTGTAGTTAAGAAAGGATATATTTATGTATACATATGTAGATACACACCCCCCCCCACACACACACACACACTATACACATACACATAGCTCTCCTATGTTGGCTGACTCTAATTCTGTTCCTTAACTTGCTTTGCTATTACTTAACTTCTCCACCCATGGATTCTCCCCTTCTTGAAAGTCTTAGAAATTCCAATCAAGAATCATGGAAATGAAGCTGGACAGCAACTGCAGTTTAATATGCCCATTTTACACATATATCCGGATCCTTCCTTCTTACAAGTTTTCCCTTCCAGAAGCAAAATGAAATGTGTTTAGCAAGTATGAATTTGCAGGTAAAAGAATGTAACTTTTTAAAGAGAAGATTAAATAAGACAAAAAGGGCTAAGATATAATTCTGTGGATTTCTCACATTTCTGGCTCAGTGTTTTCACCTAGAAGATGTGGGAAACCCTATATGACACTATCTACTGTGTGGTCACCACGGTTCATAAAAAACACAATTTTTCAAGTACATGACTGACTATGGAGAAACATTGTCTTCTACCTCAGACTAAAGAAGAAAGATTTGAATGAAAATAATCAAAAGGAAGATGCAATAGATTTCAGGTTCTGGCAATGAATTAATTTTGAGGAAAGGAGCTAAGGAATCTCCACCCCACTTTCTTGAAACCAGTCAAGGTGGGCAAGGAAATTTTTTAGACTTTGGTCAGCAGGGGGAAGATGAGGGTATGAACTGCCACCACTATCTCTTCTCTCAAGCTTACACATGCAGGATGGCAGTTCTTGGGACCTTGATCATTTTCCTTTGCCCTGGTTCCATGCAGGATCTGTTTACTTGGTTCAGGTTGGGTGCCTGATATAGATTTGATAAGCATTCCATCTAGCCCTTGGCCAATTTGTTGACTAGCAGCAGAGAAGAACCACAGATCTATAGAACACTCCATTAGATACCTCCCTTCATGCTAATATTCACCTATTAATAAAGATATTTTGACTTGACTAGAATAGAATTCTATAAGGATTTCAATGAACCCACTCTCTCTGTTCCAACCAAAATATACTACTGATTTTGCTCTATTCTCTCTTACCTTGGTTCATTTGCATAGGCCATGTCCTATTCTTAGAACTCACACCTATCATCAGTCCCTATTGAAATTTATCTTCCAGGAAGTCTTCCTAATTTCCCTCCTATCCCAGTTGAAAATTATCCATTTGTGGTCATTGTTGTCTCAAATATGATGACTTCAAGATTACAGTGGGGTACTATGGAGCTGTTGATTTAGGAATAGAAAGCCAGAGGCTAGGTTCTGGCAGCCATTTGCACCATAGTAATCAGAGGAAGTATACCTTTTGAAGAGAGAGGAATGATTTGGATCTACACAATATACTAACCCCAAAGCAACTCTAGGATCTAAGGAGAACCCCAATCTGATCTCTTCAGTGATCTTGAAGAGTGGACTGTATTTATGAATAGGATAATATCATCTTTCCAGTGGTGAAACCCAGCATTGCCCTAACTATGGAACCCATTACAAGCTGTTGCCCTCCAGCTGAGTAACTGAACCCTTGGATCAATTTATTTAAGATGTGTTGAAATGCTATTTCCCTCTTCAATAAAAGGCTAACCATTTGCATTTCTATGGCTTTGGTTATGGCTATGTCCTTAATCTGTCCTTATTTCAAAGTTTCCCAGAACATTTTGGATAACTCCTTTGCCTCAATGACATGATTTCCTAAATTACTTATTTGCATATATTTGTCGCATTCCACTTTTAAGATAGTTCTAATTATTAATATTTTTGTCTTAAATTTTAATCTTCTTTTCTGCAACTTCCACCCAGTATACATAGTTCTGATCTCTTGGGCAAAGGAGGAATGAAGGAAAGAAGGAAACAAGAATTTATTATTATGTGTCAGACATTGTACTAAGAGTTTTATGAATATTATTTCATTTGATCCTAAAAATGATCTTAAAAAGATGAACATACGATTGCAGAGACCGACCCAGAGACCCATAGCTAGTTATTGAAATGGAATTTGAACTTAAGACATCTGATCCCAGATCCAGCACTCTATCACTGTGCAACCTAGGTGCCTCAAACAACTCCAATCCTTCTTCCACAATCACTTTCAAATATTCGAAGATATCTAAATCATCCTCCCCAGGCCTTCTCTTCTTCAGGTTAAACATCTCCAGGCCCTTTAGCCCATCTCCATATAGTATGACTTCCAGTCTTCTCATCAGCCTGATCAGCTTTCTCTGAACCTTACCCAACTTATCCCAGTCCTGCCTAAATGTAGCCCCTGGAATAGAACAAAGAGCTCCATTGTAGTCTAACCAGAGGAGGACTGTCCTTCCATATTGAATGCTGATATGTTTAATGAAGTCTAATTGTCCATTAATTAGCTTTGTTATCAGGTCAATTCAAATTGGTGAATACCTGTGTAGGTAACAAAATGGATAAAACCCACTGGGACCAAATCAGGAAGATCTGAATTCAAATCTGACCTTAGTCATTTAGTCATTGTGTGACTCTAAGTAAATCACTTTAACCTCTCAGTTTGCCTCAGTTTCTTCATATGGAAATAAGGGGATAATAATAGAACCTATCTCCCAAAATTGTTATGAGATAATAAGGGTAAAATGCTTAGGACAATACCTGGCACATAGTTAATGCTATATAAAAGTTATTATTATTTTATTATAGAGTTTGAGGTCTGCCAAAACTCTCAGGTGTTTTTCACACAAACTATTGTGTAATGGTATGTTTCTCACATTGTTCCCATGAAGTTAATATTTTTAACTCAAGTTTAAGATAACACTGATCTCCGTTGAATTTCCTTTTATTGGATTCAGTCCATTCTTCTAATGTTGTTGAGAACTTTTTGGATTCTGACTCTGTCACCCAACATGTTAGCTATCTACTCTCTGAGCGTCACGTCATCTAGAAACAGGATAATATGCCAGCTATAACCTGTGTACTAGAACTGAAGCTCTGAGTTTTCATGGGCTGTGTTCAATTTTATGAATTTCTCATTAATCATCTCTTTTGGCTTGTGCAACAATCTATAGTAAATAGTTCATGGCCCAGAACAGAAATTCTGAGTTTACACAGAGGGGGTTCAATCTTGGGAGCTTTGCACTCGTCATCTTTTTTGGCTCTTGCCCCGATCCAAGGTCTCCTCTAGGAATATCAGAATTTGGTTCTTTTTTGCCTCCACCCAACCTCCTTCCCCTTCTCAAGGAACGCTAAAATTTGGCTCGTGTCTAGGTCCCTAGAGAAAAGAAAAAAAATATTGTCATAGAATACATAGAAGAGAGGCCATTTCATCCAACAAAAACAATGCAAGGACTTACCCAAAATCCTATAAAAAGTCAAAACAGCCCTGCCTCCTTTCCTAATAAGCCTTACCTCGAACAAAGTTGCATATAATTCTGAAGACTTATAATACCATCCTTGGGTTGACACTTTCCTGACCCAGAAGGAAAATCATTTTGGGGTTGCTATTTAATCAGGCCTCCCTTTTTTTGAACCCCACTTTCCACTGGTTCCTAAGTATCCCTGGAGACTTACAACACTATTTTGGGGATAAGGAACTCTTGCAAGAAGAAATCACTTGAGTTTGCTAAAGAGTTAGGAAATCTCCTTCCTCTGGTGAGCTGTACCTCTCTCCAGAGATCTTTACATTCCTACAGATTTATAGTACTATCCTGGGGTTAACTCTCCCATCCCAGAAAGAATTTTGAGTTGCTAAGTAGTCAGCAATAGAACATCATCATTCATATGATTCAGAAAGAAAGAATAATGTAAGATCTAAATTTGTACTATTATTTGTTCCTTCTCTGTGTCTCTTTTTTCTCTGTGTCTCTCTATGTAGCTCTCCCCCTCACCGGCTCCCCCTCCCCCTCTCCCTTTCCTCCTCTCCCTCTCTCTCTTTCCCTCCCTCCCTCTCTCCTTCCCTCCTTCTCTCTCTCCCTCTCTCCCTCTCTCCCTCTCTCCTTCCCTCCTTCTCTCTCTCCCTCTCTCTTTCTTTTTCCCTCTGTCTCTCTCTCTCTCTCTCTTCCTCTCTCCTTCCCTTCAGAATCCAAGAAGGACCTCGGAGAAGTCAAAGTATTTAGAATCATTCTTTAGCCACGATTCAATGTGTTCTCCTCAGTATCCTAGTTATGTACTCCCTAGTTAATGTCCTCCCAATACTGTCAAACTAAAGATTACTGCCTCAATATCATTTTGACCAGTTTACATCTCTTTAATGTCATTGATAAGCAATTAAAACCAATTTTAACAAAAGGATATTTCCTGAAAAGATACACCTTATAAAATGATAAAGGGTGAAATGAGAAGAATCAAGGAGAAAAGTGATATAATAACATTATAAAGAAAAACAACTTTGAAAGACTTCCAGAAGGATTCCAGAGGACTGATGCTAAAATATACTACCCATTTACTGATAGAGAGGTAACAGACCCAAAATGCCTAGTAAAATATGCATTGTCATATGTAGCCAATGTAGAAATTTGCTTTACTTGGATTTTTTTTTCCTTTTTCCAGTGGGATCATCATAGATGGGAATGTGAACATGAGAGGGGGGAAGTAAGAAAAAAAAGACTCATTGAAGCATCTTTTTAATATATAAAGATAATAGAAAGAAGGCCAGCAAAAACCATAGACAAGTTGGATAGTTTTGACAGTTGTACATTGAATTTATTATATATTTAAAAGAAAAGCAAGCTGTACATGATAGAGACTTGAAGTTTTATATACAATCCTCTTCCTCTGTTAATTTTGCATATTGAAATGTCCATTTTATTTGTTTTGTAAGTTGAGGATAAAAACAATTAACCCAAATTACACAAATGTCTGAAATCAAGAACCCACATTCTTTTAAGACCACTTCATTCTTTAAAGAGAATGGGCTCAAATTTAGAGAGCACTCTGGCAAATCGGTAACTCACAACTCTGACAAGTTGTTTTTTCTTTATTTTGAAAATGCTTTTATTTTCAAAATATATGCATAGTTTTCCTTTACCCTTGCAAAAACTTATGTTCCAAATTTTTTCTCCCTCCCTTCCTCCCACCCCCTCTCTTAGGCAGCAAGTAATCCAACATATGTTAAACATGTACAATTCTTCTATACATATTTCTATATTTATCATGCTGCACAAGAA
Source organism: Sminthopsis crassicaudata (assembly GCF_048593235.1). Taxonomy (NCBI): domain Eukaryota; kingdom Metazoa; phylum Chordata; class Mammalia; order Dasyuromorphia; family Dasyuridae; genus Sminthopsis; species Sminthopsis crassicaudata. The sequence goes on along the minus strand of NC_133617.1, from coordinate 353,084,668 downwards.
AAATCAGATCAAAAAGAAAAGAAAATGAGAAAGAAAAAAAAACAAGCAAACAACAATAAAAAAAAGGTGAAAATACTCTGTTGTGATCCACAATCAGTCCCCTTATTCCTCTTTCTGGATGCAGATGGCTCCATCACAAGTCTATTAGAATTGGACTGAATCACCTCATTATTGAAAAAAATCCATGTTCTGGCTATTTCTTTTGGTAAAAGTTCCTTTCTTCCCTTCATGGATCCCTCATGCTTTAGACATAATGTTGTCTTTCTATTTGGGTCCTTTAAGAATATTGAAGTTTTATTACCTCAGCATATCTATGCTTTAAATGCAGACACTGCTGCTCCTTATTATTGTTCCAAGAGACACTTCTAGGGTGTCATTGAAGTTCACAAGGTTGTCTTTTAAACAAGGAGGTAAGAGGAGGAAAGGTATACTCCTCTTTCCCTCTCTGGGATTTGACTAGAGCTGTTTTAATCCAATCCAGTAAACATTTATTTAAGCACCTAAACCAATGCAAGCACTGGGCTAAGTGCTGGGGATACAATTTGTGAGAAGAAAGACAATCTTTGCCCTAAATAAGCTTGCAGTCTAAAGGAGGAAACACATAAAAGGATACAGGAAAGTTGGGGAAAGGCTAGACAGCAAGAGATGTCCAGAAAGGACAAATGTAAAGGGGATCTCAAAATGATCTGAGAGACTAGTTTTGCCCTCTATAAAGGAAAACATTGTTTCCACGACTCATTGTTCAAACACTAGAATGCTTGGGTTTTCAGCTATTTTATAGTAAACCTACATACAGAGCAGGATGGGTTCTTCTCAGCCAATATCAACATGTGTTTTTGAAATTATTGTTCACCTAGCTGAAATGCCTTTGATTGATTGGGTAATGGTCATCTCACCTGAATAAGGATCAGGGCTAAAGTATTTTGTTGGTAACCTTAATTATTGTTGATTTTGCTAATTGACACAATCAATCCCTACTCTTCCTTATAGCTATATAAGTGGTCTCTTTCCAACTGAATATAAGTTCCTTGAAATGTGAGAGACTGGAATTTTTTTGTTTTCCCCGTGCATGGTACTGTTTCTGACACATCAAACTATTGACTAAATATATGGGAAAAAAAGCATTTATTATGTGCCAAGTACTTTGTTACTCACTAGAGATATACAGAAAGTAATACAGCTCCTGTTTTCAGAGAGCTTGCAAAGTTAGTTAAATATTTTTAAGTACCTACTGTGTGCCAGGCACTGAGAAAAGCACAATGGCTACAATAAAAAAAAAAGAAAAAGAAAAAGACAATTCCCTGCTCTTGAGGAATTAATGATCTAATCAAGGGGACAGGGGGACAAGCAGATGTAAGAATATACAAACTATATTAAAGATGGGATAAATTGTAATCAAAGGGGATAAGGCTGTAATCAAGAGGGACTTGGAAAGAATTTCTGTAGAAGGTGGAATTTAAACTGAGATTTGAAGGAAGACAGGTTCACTGATATTAATTGAAAACAAAGCAAAGAGCTTTTTTAAGGAGCTTAGCCTAGAAATTTAAAAGAGCTACAGTGAGGACCACTTAAATGGATGGTATGACCACATTAGAATTTATTAAGGGTAGAGGAATACTTAGTGCATTTGGAGGCAGTAGGCAAGGAACTAGTAGATGGAGAGAGAGTGAATTTTAGAATGAGAGAGAAGATGAGTTAGAGAATAATCTGCTGAAAGGCATCAAGTACATAGAGATAAGGTGATGAAGGTCCACTTCATCAAAGACTGGAGAAAAGGAAGAAATATTAGTGAGGTGAAGGAGAAGGTGGGAAGGTAAAAGCAAAGGGCTGAGTTGACTTATTCTGCTTGATACCAGAGTTCCACACTAATAGAAATGAATGAGAATTGCAAGAAGCAAATTTAGGCTTGAAGTTAGAAAAAAATTACTTAATAATCAAAGTACTCAAAAACTGGAATTGGTTGACTTAGGAGTCAGTGGATCTTCCCCGCCCCCCCCCATTAAAAGTTTTTAGAAAAAAGCTAGAGTACTTCTTGTGAGTGCTGTAATGAGGATTTTTTTTCAGCTATAGCGAGGTAGCTTTTTAGCTCTAAGATTATGTAATTCTGTAACTTATTTTAGGGCTAATGGCTTCTGGACATCTTATTTTGAATTACAGGAACAAATCACTTCCTGATTTCAGTATTGATCCATTGATCAAGCTTTAGGACCTCTCTTATCAATTTGGATTTCTAAGATCACTTGCTTTTATAATGTCCAAAGAAAAAATTGTTTGTGTAATCTGTCAACAGAAATATGTTCATGCTAATTGATATACTCTAATTCTCCACCTTTACTGCCATTCCCTGGTCAATAAGTAGGCCGGGTCTCAGCATGAAAGACTTAAATGGCAGAAGTCAACTCATCATATAAGAAAAATGGTTCTCCATGTATTAAAATTTTGGTTTTTCAGATGACATTGGATTTAATTTGTACAAGTTACAGTATTGACCTAGGTCGGCTATTGTAAAGTTCTCCCTAGGAAATCTTACTCACAAAAATATTAACTAGTAAACTTTGGGAAATCTTCTTAAAATTAGAAGTTCAGTAAGATCAACATTTACTGGCATCATAACTGTGAATGAAACTCAACTTTTCTGTACCTCAGTTTCCTGATCTTTAAGATGGAAGTATTAGTGTTTGTATTATCTATCCCATGGCATTATTGTGAGAGATCTTTGTTAGCTATAGAGATTACAATTATTTTGCTGCCAATATAATTTTTTGTCTACTTCACGAAATTGACAAAAAATTAATCTTAAACCCTTTTGAAAAGAACAATAAAAGCCTGCATTACAGGGAAAATGGACATTTTGGAGAAATTATCTTTTATTATACAATAAAGAATATACAAGATTATTATTATTATTATACAAGCAAGATTTAAAAATTTAAGCTTTTAAAAAGTACAATAAAGGGGGCAATTGAAATGTCCATTATAAATGTGGAAAAATACAAGTGTGTTGTTCTTAATGTATAAAATTTAGGGAATTTTAAATTTTTTATTATTATACATTAAAAATTTTAATATATAAAACTGCTGACCCACTTTTTGTAGGTTAGGCCCTTTTCACTTATTCTAGCAAATAGTTGTGACATACCTGGTCAAGGAGAAGAGGGTACTTCATAACTAAGGAATGGTTTTCCTCTGTGTAAAACTAATAGGCTAATAATCAAATCCATGACTTTGGCTTCAGTGGACCAAGCTAATTATCTGACAAAGATATATCCATATTCACTGCAATAGAATTAATCAATAAACATTTATTAAGCACTTATTTTATGCTATAACATTGAGGATTTTTTTTCCTGAGGCAATTGGGATTAAGTGACTTGCCCAAGGTCACCCAGCTAAGAAGTGTAAAGTGTCTGAGGGCATATTTGAACTCAGGCCCCCCCTGACTGGTGCTCTTTTCACTGCATCACCTAACTGCCCCAGAAGATGTTTTTTAAAAGGCAAAACTAGTCTGTACCCTTAAGGAATTTCCATTCTAAAGTGGGGAGACAACTTTTATGTACTTAGATACAAGATATATAAGTACATATACAGTGTTATACTCAGATATAAGATATATATAGAGAGAAGACTGAAATGTATTCTTAGAAGGAAAGGCTCTATATGGCCAAGATTTGAATGTAATTTTGTCTGCTAAATATTTAATTACAATTTTCAAAATTTCAATTTGTTAAATCTGATTAAAAAGTTTCTTTAAAACCAAAAAGTAGAAGAGTTTAATAGATAATAGGAAGTGAGGAGGGGAGTAGCATGCTGAAAATAGTTTTTGGAATATTTATCCAGTAGGTATAGAATGTTTTAGAAATGGGAAAGGCTAGCATGACTAAATTGTGTTCATGAATGGTCAATATAAGTCAACAAAGAATTTGTCTTGGACTGTGTAACTTAGGTCAGGGACTAACGCTGATGGAAGGAATTATAAGAAGACAGCATACGAATTCAGTGTAAGAAGGCATAACTCAGCTTAAGAATTTTCTAAATAATAGGCCTGTCCTACAAAGGAACAAGTTTCCTTTCTTGCAAAGTGTGAATATTTAAGTAGAGATTGCATAAGCCATATCCCAGAGATGTCATAGAGGGGATTTCTGAACTAGAGATGATTTTAGACCAGATAAATTATTCAAGGTTCCTTTCAATTCCATATTTTCTCTGGTCAGTAGAATCAATCTGTATGTCAATATGAAGGAGAGAAAAATGGTTCTTCTTCTTTTGTGAAGGACCTTATAGCCCTTTGTATGACTACAGCAAGGATACAGACACAAAAGGAATGTGACTTAGGTTTGGAATCCAGCAAAGAATAAGGAAAGTAATAAAAGAATCCTTCTTTGATTTGTTTACTAGACTCACTGGGGGACTAAACAAAAACATAATGTTCTGAGTTGAACTTCTCTGCTTGTTACTGTGAAGCTAAGAATTTGGCTGTTGATCATCCCCTGGTTCAAGTGGATACACGTCTCAAAGCAATCTTCCTATCATCTCAACCCTGGATGACACTTAAATACTCTCTTTGATAGAAAGCACATAGTGGTAAAAGAAAGAGCCCTGAAATTATAAAACAAGAAACTACCACAATGTGTAATATTAGCAAAAATATAAATTAATTCTGCTTGTTTCAAAAATAGTGAAGTACATATTTGCATATGTAACCTCAAATTACAAGGAATTTTTAGCCTAATTGTCTTCTCCATCTCATTCCCCTATTACAACACTATGCATTTATTCTGGATATCACTGGGGTGTCATTCAGGGGAGGAAAAAGCTCCTATCCCTTGTAGGTGCAGACTAACCCATTTTCTTTTTAAGAGCACTTCTTGAGGAACCAAGTTAACAGCATGTTTTGGAGGATGATTTACAAATTGTCATGGAGTCAGCTAGGAAAGACTCAATTTGTGCCTACAATGTCGCCTCAAATGTTATCATTTTGATGTCAGTCCACTCATCAAGAGCTTGGTAGAGAGAGTTTTGTATCTTTTGAAACAGGAAGCAACTGTGATCCCACTGAGAGGAAATATGTTGAAGATGAGTCTGAAGGTTCATGCATCAAGTATATCCCAAAGTTAACCTAGAAAACAAGAACAATATTATTTTTATTAACAATAACAAACTTCAAAGAAAGTGACTTATAATCTTTAATAACAACCATTTTGGAGAGCAATCTGAAATTATGTCTAAAGTATTATTAATTAGGGGCAACTAGGTGGTGCAGTGGATAGAGTACCACCCTTGAATTCAGGAGTACCTGAGTTCAAATCTGACCTCAGACACTTAACAATTACTGCTGTATAGCCCTGGGCAAGTCACTTAACCCCAATTGCCTCCCAAAAAATAAATAAATAAATAAAATAATGAAGAGCAGAATGAACAGAACCAAGAAAGCATTGTATTCAGGAAGAATAATGTTGTTTTCAGAACAAATTTGAGCAAATAACTCAGGCTGACCTTCACAAATACCCAAATTAATTACAAAGGACTTATGGAAGAAGATGCTATCTGTATCCAGAGAAAGAACCCAATAAACAGAAGGATGTATAGAATGATATTGCATTTATTCATATGTGTGTCTAATAGTATCCATTTCTAGGGTGGGGAAGAAAGAGGACAGGGGAAAAAAAGAAAAAAATTACTTAACTTTGATATACATTTATAAATAATATCAAGTTTTACATTATATATTTGTAGTTTTGTATGCAATTATCTTTTTTTATTTTATGTTATAGAAATACTTGTTTTATTTTTTAAGTTCAGAATAAAATAAATTTCTTTGAAATAATATATGAGAGTTTTTCTATACCCCTACTTCATACAAAGTAGAATTTAGCATAAAATGAGGAAGATTCATTGCTTCATTACCCAAAAAAAACCTCATTATGTGACATCCCTTCCCAACAAGGATCATAAATTTACAACTTATCTAATCCAATTCCCTCATTTTATAATGAAGGAAGCTGAGGCTGGGAGAAGTTAAGTAACTTCGTCCAGGGCCATTCAGGTAGTAGTAAATGGCAGAGACAACATCTGAAACCAAGTCTTTTTTGTCTTCTTTACACACATGCTTCTACTGAACCACAATTTCTTTATATTCACCTCCCTGGTATCACAGTCCTTCTCTAGAATGAAGGACAAACAACAACAACAATAACAACAACAACTGCTGACTAGTGTCCCAGCCCTTTTTATCTATCCTCTTCCTTTGGAACAAGATATTTCCTTCTCAGTGCTAATATTCTAGTTACAAATGTCATTTCACAAAATTTTAGCAATAACTTTAAGGTAAAATTTGATTTTTTTAAAAATTAAGATCTATAAATTCCTTTGAATTAGCTATAGATTACATTATCTATATAAGAGACTTAACAAGATTAATTTGTTTACATTCCTACATGAGAGAATGATATTTGTAACTCATAAGAACTTTCTCATTATTAGGAGCATATAGACAGAGGCCACAGGCCCAAGTTGAATATGAATGGATAATATTTTTTTAAAAATTAGAGTGAGAGAGATGTACTGGGGGAAAGGAAAAGGAAAAGATAAAATAGGGTAAATAATTTGCTATTAAAATATATATAGATATGTTAAGACCAAAAGTTTTACTTCTGTCTTTTTATTATCTAGATATTGTCTCTTGTAAATTGTTAGTCCCCTCTTCTGTCATTCCTCTCTTTTTTCCCTTCTCCTGTCCATGGTAGCTTGAATTTCTATGCTATTCCAGAACTGAAAGCCATTCTGTGAAGATCAAAATGCTCCAAGTTCCTAGTAAATTGCCCCATCTATGTTATAATGTGACTTTGTTGTTGGGGTGAAGGAAGAAGAGAATAAACCAAAAATGGACAAAATGAGAAAAAAATTTTTAGAATTTTCTATCAATTATGAGAACAGAAAGAAACGTGATGGAATCTTAGAGGGAATAACTAAGAATACACTTTATGGGAGGCAGAGCTAAGATGATGGAGTAAAAACAGGGACTTTCTGGAGCTCTACCTTAAACCCTTCCAAACATCTTTTAATAATGACTCTAAATAAATTTTAAGGCATCAGAACCCACAAAAAAACTGAAACAATTTTCCAGTCAGAGACAACTTAGAAGGGCGTCAGCAAGAAAAGTCTGTTGCACCAGGACAAGAGTAATCTGGCCCAGGTCATAGCAGCACAGCCCCAGCCCTAGCAAACCAGGAGCAGACCTCGGGGCCTCTGAAGCAGAGACAGCAATGACAGTTTCCAGACCTCTCAGCCCACAGACACTAAAGTCGACTAAGACCGGCCAGAAAGGCTTGCTGCACTGAGAGGGCCACAGGAACTGAGCCTTGGGGGTCCCTGAATAGAGTGGGGGGGGGCAGCAGTAGCACCAAAAGTGGTAATGAACTTTCAGAGTTCTTAGCCCACAGACAGAAACATCTGATCAGAAGGCTATACAGGAATCTCTTTGCCAACAATGAAGCAAGACTCTGTTGCTTTGCCATACTTAGAGCCGAGACAAGATCTGGCTCATAGTCTCAGGGCCAGGAGAAACACTAGCTCACTAGAACATAATTATAGCTAGTGTGGAGCTGGGACCTTCCTCACCATTCCAAGGCAGAAAATAGAGCTTATAGTCACTCAGACCAGAGCACAAGCCAGGAGTAAACACACCTCTCCTTGCATCTTACTTATCACCTTGGAAAAGCTGAAAACTTAGAGGTCCCAAGAAGGATCTCTGAAAATAGGTGTACAAAAACCTTTGAAGCTTGAGCCATTGCATTGTCTACCCTGGTAACAGAGCACTACTTTAACAAAGAATGAAAAAAAATCAAGGGAAAATGTGCAGGCAACAGAAAAAAAGACCTTAGAAAGTTACTATGGTGACAAGGAAGAACAAAACACACACTCAGAAGATGATAACAAAGTCAAAGCTCCTGCCTCAAGAAAAATAAGAATTGGTCTCAGGTCATAGAAATGCTCAGAAGAGATTTTTTTTAAATCAAGTAAGAAAAATAGAAGAAAAATTGGGAAGAGAAATGAGAGTAATGCAAAAGGAAGTACAAAAAGGCATTGAGAAGAATACCTTGAAAAGCAAAATTGGCCAAATGAAAAGGGAGATAAAAAAGTTCAGAGAGTCTGTAAAAATTAGAATCAAACAGAAGCTAATGACTTTATGAGAAATCAAGAAACAATAAAACAAAACCAAAATTAATTTAAGAGAAATAATTTTAAAATTATTGGTCTACCTGAAAGCAATGTTCAAAAAAAAAAGAGTCTGGACATCATCTTTCAAGAAATTATTAGGAAAAACTGTCCTGATATTCTAGAGCCAGAGGGTAAAATAGAAATTGAAAAAAATCCATCCATCACCTCCTGAAAAATATCCCACCATGAAACCCCCCAGAAATATTATAACCAAATTCCAGAACACTCAGGTCAGGGAGAAAATATCACAAGCATCTAGAAAGGAACAATTTAAGTGTGGTGGAGCCCTATATAGAATAACATGAAATTTAGCAGTTTCTATATTAAAGGGTCAGAGGACTTGTAATATGATATTCCAGAGAGCAATGAAGTTAGGATTACAACCAAGAATTACCTATGCAGCAAAAGAGTATAATCCTTCAGGGGGAAAGGTAGACATTCAGTGAAACAGGATTTTCAAGTATTTATGATGCAAAGACCAAAACTAAATAGAAAATTTGACTCAGAAGAAGCTTTAGGGGGTAATGAGGAAAAGGAACTCATAAGAGACTTAACAAGATTAATTTGTTTACATTCCTACATGAGAGAATGATATTTGTAACTCATAAGAACTTTCTCATTATTAGGAGCATATAAAGACAGAGGCCACAGACCCGAGTTGAATATGAATGGATAATATTTTTTTAAAAAATTAGAATGAGAGAGATGTACTGGGGGAAAGGAAAAGGAAAAGATAGAATAGGGTAAATAATTTGCTATTAAAATGGCAAGAAAAAGCTTTTATAGGGGAAGATAGGGAGAATAAGTGAATCTTAGTTTCATCAGAATTTGCTCAAAGAGGAAATAACATACACACTCAATTGGGTATAGAAATCTACATGCAGGAAAAGAGGAAAGAAAGAGAATATGAGAAGAGGAGAGGGTGAAAGAAAGGACTATATATTGGAGTAAAGAGTAGTCAGATTTTGAAGCAAATTTCTCTGATGAAGGCCTCATTTCTCAAATGTATGGAGAACTGAATCAAATTTATTAAAAAAAAAAAAAAAGGAAAAAAAAGAGGCATTACCAAACTGATAAATAATTAAAAGAAAGGAACAGTTTTCAGATGAACTAAACAAGCTATTTATATCCATATTTTTAAAAAATACTCTACTCACTATTGATTGGAGAAATGCAAATCAAAACAATTCTGAAGTACTACCTCATATCTATTAAATTAGCTAATGGGCCAGAAAAGGAAAATGACAAATGTTGGAGGGAATGTGGGAAGAATGAGGCATTAATGTATTATTAGTGTAATTTCGAACTGATTCTACCATAAAGCAATTTGGAACTATGCCCAAAGGCTTATAAAACCACGTATACTCTTTAACCTAACAATACCACTGCTAGGCATGTATTTCAAAAGAGGCTTTTTTAAGGACCTGTATATATAAAAAAATACTTATAGCAACTCTTTTTTCAGGGCAAAGAATTGAAAATTGAGGGGATGCCCCTCAATTGGGGAATGACTGGATAAATTGTGGGTTGTACTTATCATGGAATACTTTGTTCTGTAAGAAATGATGAGCAAGATGCTTTCAAAAAACCTGAAAAGTCTTCAAGGAGCTCATGCAAAGTGAAATGTACTATGTACAAAGAAATAGCAATATTGTGGGGTGATCAGCTGTGCTATTCTCAGTAATACAATGATCCAAGACTACTCTGAGGGACTTATGATGAAAAATGCTATCCATACCCAGAAAAAGAAATGATGTGTCTGAATACAGATTAAAGCATACTTTTTTAAACTTTATTTTTCTTGAGGGTTTTTTAGGGAGGACAGAGATATATTTTTTCTTTTGCAACCTGACTTTTATGGAAATGTTTTGCATAACTTCATATATGCCTTTTCAATGTGGGGACAAGGGAGGGAAGAAGGGACAGAATCTGGAACCCAGAGTTTTAAAAACAAATGTTAAGGATGATTCAGAAAGGCCTGGAGAGACTTAAATGAATTGATGCTGAGTAAAATGAGCAGGACCAGGAGAGCGTTGTATACGTCAACAACAATACCATATGATGATCAATTCTGATGGATGTGGCCATTTTCAACAATGAGATGAACCCAATCAGGTCCAATAGAGCAGTAATGAATTGAACCAGCTACACCCAGCAAAAGAATTCTAGGAGATGAATATGAACCGCTACATAGAATTCCCAGTCCCTCTAATTTTGTCTGCCTGCATTTTGTATTTCCTTCACAGGTTAATTGTACACTATCTCAAAGTCTGATTCTTTTTGTGCAGCAAAACAACTGTTTGGACATGTATACATATATTGTATTTGATTTATACTTTAACATATTTAACATCTATTGGTCAACTTGCCATCTGGGGGTGGAAGGGGAGGAGGGGAAAAATTAGAACAAAAGGTTTGGCAATTGTCAATGTTGTAAAATTACCCATGCATATATCTAGTAAATAAAAACTATTAAAAATAAAAACAAATGTTAAAAATTATTTTGCATGTAACTGGGGGGAAATAAACTATTAAATGAAATGAATGAATATACTTTATGTATTGAAATGTAAGTAGCTGATGTGAGCAACAAGATGGAGAACTAAATATTTTCTCTGATTTCCCCATAACCTCACAAACCTTTGCGGAACAGAAATTATGTGCCAAAACCTGCAAGGTATCATAATCCTATAACCAGAGCTGCAAAGCTCTGAACTGTAGATGCCACACCAAAGAACTAAAGAATAGAGGGAGCAGGACAGGTCACTGTGCATGTTTCTTTGTGAGAAACTATACAGTGCTTTACCAAGACTAAAAGAAAGAGCTGAGTATCCAGTTGGGGCCAGTTCTGACTAGTCAGAAGTCACTTTTGGCAAAGGCCTAAGTAGGTACAATCTGTTACCTAACATAGGAAGCTGAGATGCTTCGAGATCCAGTTTCCCAAAGGAAACTACAAAAAGAAGAATAAGAGTCAGAAAGTGAGCAATATGGAAAATGTGGAGGAGAGGGTCAGGAGAAAAGAACGAAACTATCAAAAATTTCAGGGAAAAACTCAAAACTTGAACATAAACAGATAAATCACTAGGAAAAACAGTAACACCAGAGGAATATGTCCTCCAGATGTAGTAAGATGTAGTAAGTCAGTCAGTCATCTGTGAATTAAGTTCCTAGGAGAATTTAATTAATTGCATTGATGTTCAAGATTTTTTTTAATGTTACCACTTCATTAAAAACAAATTGTATTATATTTTATTACTTTCAAAGACTTTTAGATAACATGTTGACATAAAGAGTGATATAAGCAAATTAGAAGAACAAAGGATAATTTACCTCTGAGATATGTGAAGAAAGGAATTTGTGACCAAAGAAGAACTGGAGTTCATTATTGAACACAAAATAGATAATTTTGATTATATTAAGTTAAAAGGGTTTTGTACAAACAAAACTAATGCAAACAAGATTAGAAGGGAAGCAATAAACTGGGAAACATTTTTACATTCAAGGATTCTGACAAAGCCTCATTTCTAAAATATATAGAGAACTGACTCAATTTTATAAGAATTCAAGCCATTCTCCAATTGATAAATAGTTAAAGGATACGAACAGATAATTTTCAGATGAAGAAACTGAAACCATTTTTAGTCATTATGAAAAGGTGCTCCAAATCATTATTGATTAGAGAAATAAAATTAAGACAACTCTGAGATATCATTACATACCTGTCAGATTGGCTAAGAAGACAGAAAAAAATAATGACAAGTGTTGGTGGGGATGGGGAAAAACTGGGACACTGATGCATTGTTGGTGGAATTGTGAACTGTCCCAACCATTCTGGGAAAGCAATTTGGCACTATGCCCAAAGGGCTATCAAACTGTGTATATCCTTTCATCCATCAGTGTCTCTACTGGGCCTGTATCCCAAAAAGATCATAAATGTGGGAAAGAGACCCACATGTACAAAACTGTTTGTGGCAGCCCTTTTTGTAGTGGCCAGAAACTGAGTGGATATCCACCTGTTGGAAAATGTCTGAATAAATTATGGTATATGAATATTATGGAATATTATTGCTCTATAAGAAATGATCAGCAGAATGATTTCAGAGAGGTCTGGGGAGACTTACATTAACTGATGCAAAGTGAAATGAGCAAAATCAGGAGATCACTGTGTATAGCAACAACAAGACTATATAACGATCAACTCTGATGGACAAGGCTCTTTTCAACACTGAGGTGATTCAGACCAGTTCCAATGATCTTGTAATGAAGAGAACCATCTACACCCAGAGAAAGGACTGTAGGAACTGAGGATGGATCACAGCATAGAATTTTTATTCTTTTTGTTGTTATTCGCTTGCATTTTATTTTCTTTCTCATTTTTTTTTCCTTTTTGACCTGATTTTTCTTGTGCAACAAGGTAATTGTATAATTATGCATTCATATATATTAGATTTAACATATATTGGATTCATTGCCACCTAAGGGAGGGAGTGGGGGGAAGGGAGGAAAATTGGGAATAAGATTTTGCTAGGGTCAATGATAAAAAATTATCCATGCATATATTTTAAAAATAAAAAGTTTAAATTTTTAAAAAAGCATAGATAATATGCTTAGACAGAATTTGTAACAATCACTTCCATAATGTACTTTCTTTTTCCCACAAATTTGCAAGGCCAAGTAATTTTACATTAGAAAGACAAGGTAGCCTGTTGGCTGACAAAATATATACAATAATGATGGAGAAGTCAAAGATGACTCTTAAGTGTCAAAGCTATGTGATTGAATGAGACTCCTGGCAAAAATGGGGGGAGAGGGTATTTTGCAAGAAGGAACTGATTTGAGAAAAAGTTGGTGAATTTTTCCAAATTACTTTTCCTAATTGCCTGTAAATCTTCTTCACTGTTATTAAGAAGATTCTTTGACTTGTCAGCAGCAATGACAACATTCTTCTTCCTGCATCACTGGTACTGTGGATCAAATTAACTTCCACTGTCAGCGTCACCTCATTCTTCCTTTATCTATATTTTGATATCCTAATTTCCTCTTCATTAACATCACAAATGCATTTGCTTGGATGTATTCATGCCTTCTCCATAACTGACTATAAATATCAGAGCAGAAACTGTCTCGATTTTTTTAGTCTCTATATCCCCAACACCTAGCATAGTATAGTATGTGTTTAATAAATGCTTGCTAATTGATTAAAATGTAGTGTTTGTCATGGTCAGGTAAAGGTATTATAGTAGATAGTGTGCAGGCTTATAATCTGACCCAGGAACTTACTAGATAATGACCCTTACCAGGTGCTACTCTTTCTGCCTCAGTGTTTTCATCTAGGATGAAAAAGCACTTACATTACAGAATTGTTGTGAAGATCAAATAAGATAAGGCTTTTTGCAAACCTTAAAGTGCTTTGTAAATACAAACTATTATTTTATATGGTTAAAGCTTTTTGCAAAACTTAAACAACCATATAAATGTAAGTTATTGTTATTTTTATGTCAAGAAACTGAGCTAGTTTATTTTGGAAAGAACTTACTCCAGCACTATAAATTTTTTCTTTATCACCATCATCATAAGAACATATTTTTGCAAGGATAACAACAAGCTACAATTTCCTGAGAGTCCTCCTTAATATTGGATATTTAATAGAATCCTAGGTACAAACAGCATTAAATATTGATACTTTATGTTTTAAAAGGAGTTGAGATGGATCAAATTTCTTATGAAATCTCTTCTGCAACAATATTTTGTAGTCTGAATAATGCCCTTGTCCATAGATAGAGGTAATACCAGCAGATAGAAAGATGGTAAAAATATTCCCAAATAACAACCCTTAGGTTTTCTCTATTATTATCTAATGTTGCAATAGTTTTGCTATCCTCAGGTAAGCCTAACATTTTAAATTGTTCTTTTGCTAAAAGTAAAGCTATAACGTAGCCAATCAGAAGAAGTTATTTTTTCTTTCCATGTGTTATATGCATTCTAAAAATAGTACATAAATTTAAACTTCTACAGTTTCCAAAACTTAACATTTATAATTTATGAGCATCTATAATATGAACAAATTCAAGATCAACCCGTTTTATTTAGTCTGAACCTTGGGGCATTTGATTTACCAGAACCTATGTTAAAAGGGTATTTTTGTAAGCTTCAAATTTAGCTTGAAGGGAACCAAGTCTCAAAGTCCAACTAGAATTCAAGGATATGGAAGAGACAATAGGTCTAAAACGGCTGACAAAAATCATTGAGGTAGATATTATAAGTTTATTATAATGGAATTCAGTATTAGGATAAGCAATAAGAAATGACAAGAAGACAATAAAGACAAGTTACAGTGACTTAAGTGGGAGTTGCAAAGTCATACAGAAGCAACTTGCTTCTAATTAATATAGGAAGAGATGAATGTGCTACCTTGGGATATAATGAGTTCTCATCTGAAATTTTCAAAGAGAGATTTATGTCAGACACGTTGAGTTTTTTCTAACAATCTTAATCATTACATCACTCCCTTTACCTCGAGCTTTTCCCCAAATCTACTCTTTGTCCTCAAAACTATTTTGCACCTGCACCTTCTTTCTACACCTGCCCTTTCCATGATCTCCGTTCCAGTTTCACTTTTCTGCTTTGATAAACTTGATGTAATAGTTGACCAGTTCACTGCCTTCTATCCTTCAGTCACTTCCCACTTTGTCCTTCAGCTTCTCACATCAGTTGATTTTAGAATATAGGCCTTTACTTCAGAGAGAAATTTGAGAATTGCCATGTCTAGTCCAGATGATGTATATATAAAAATATATATGTATATACTGATAAACAAGTTTTAGAGTTTGTCCTTCAAACTATATGTCAGTCTGAAAAATGGACATTCTTACACACTTGGTCTTCAATCATCATCTTCAACAAAACTCAAGTAAAATATGAGTATTAATATTTCATTACCAAAGTTAGAGGCACACATCCTTCCTTTCTGTTAATAATAGCTGAACTATAAAAGTGTATCAATCCCAATCACACTCCTAAAAGATTTTATTTTACTATTTTCAGGAAATGAACTTTGCGGGGGAGAAGGAATGTTGAGCTGTTGTACCATTGATAAAATGAATCAAGGAAATGAAAATTAATGTTATCTAATCTCAACTGAGCCTTCTCTACATAGTAATCTTTTTATTCTTCTCCAATTGACTGTCATGCTCTGCACAATAGTTGCTTCCAATCTTTCCCTACTTTTCTCCATATCCTTCTATATCATTCCCTATCAAAAGAAGATCTTGCTTTCTACATTCTGAGAAAATCAAGGCCATCAATCATGAGTTATATCTTTTGCCCTATTCTTCAGTTCAAAAATCCCCTCCATTCTCTCCTAACTTCTGATTTAGTCTCTGAGGGCAAAATGGCCCTTTTCCTTGCCAGTACCAACTGCAGAATTTGGACCCTTGTTCCTATCCCTTATGAGATTTCTCCAAATAATCTTTATCAGGAGCACCAATCCTCCTCACTCATCTTCTGTCTCTCCATATATCCTGGTTCCTTCTCTACTGCTTAGAAAAATAATAAGGTGGATCCTTCAAAGATCTTCATCTGGTCCTCCCAAATCTTTAGACTATTACACTATATCCATTCTCTCATTCTTTTTAGAAGCTAAGTTCACTGCTTCTACTTCTTCACTAAGCATTGAATTTCTAATTCTTTCCATCTGGCTTCAAATCCAATGATTTGAACTCAATGAATTTTCAAATTTCTACATCAAATTACCAGTAAGAGAAGACCTGTATGAACTGATGTAGATGAGTGAGTAGAACTATAAGAATAGATTATTTAAGAATATTATAAATAAAAACCAAGGAAAAGACTTGAAAACTGTGTTCCATTATATTGCCAATGATGATTCCAAAAAACTGATAATGTTCTACACCTCTTGACAGAATGGTAATAGACTCAAGATGTAGAATAAAGCATACATTTCTAGACATAGCCAAAGTAGACATTTATTTTGCTTCATGATGCATATTGGTTACAAAAATCTTGTTCTTTTTTGTCCGAAGAAGGATGGATGGAAAGTGGATATAGAGATGGGAAGGGAGGGAAGGAAGGAAAAGAAGAATGGAGGGAGGAAAGAAAAGGAAAAGAGGAAACAGAAAAGAAGGAGGAAAAAAGAAAGGGTCAGTAAGGCATTTTTTTCTTTAATTCAGAAAACAGAAGAAAAACCAGAAAGAAACAATAACAAGCAGGAGAGCTTTGAAAGTTGACCTTAAAAAAAAAAAGCAAACTATGCATTAAAGAGATCCTAATTTCAGGTATAAGTCTCTTTATATTCTAGTATGTATATGAAAATGTCCATTTCTTTAGTATTTTAATTCAAAATTTTTTGTTATGAATGATATATTAACTGCTTTTAAAAGCACCTCTTTTCAGTTTTCAGCCACTTTAATGACTTTGCAACCTTTGACAACTGTGTCCATTACTCACTTATACTTTGTCCATCCTTACCCCTATGACATTGATCTCTCCTCACTGTCTCTCTCCTGTCTCACCTCTCCTCAGGATCATTTTCTAGGGTATCATCTATATCCCATCCCTAAGCAAGTGTCTTTCCCTCAGCACTCTATTTAAGATCCTCTTCTCTTCTACTTTCTTAGGAGTTCAATTTTCATTTCTACATATAACTCTCTTAGCTATGTAGTCCTCACTTCTCCCATTTAATTTCAGGTCTTCCATTAGGACCTTCCTATTGGATATCTCTACCTGCACAACCCAGTGGCAGCTGAAATGTAGCACATAAGGAATATGATCTTCTTTCAAATATGCTGCTCTTAATACTATTGATGATAGTATCACCATTCTCCCAGTTTCCCAGGTTTATAAGCTTAACTCATTTCAATTCAAACACCACACAAAAGGAAGCAGAAAGGTAGGAGTGGGAGGCAGGGAGAAATGTACCCAACACAGGGGCATGGTGATGATGGAAACGGTTGTGCCCTCTGAGACCTCTCTTAATGGTGGTTTGAGGGAGGAGGTTTTTTTCTCTTCCCTCTAGACCTTTGATCAGAGGGACTTATTAGGGCACTTATTAGGTGTGAGTACCAAAACTGATGCAGCCTCCATTATGATTAACTCTCCCTGGGAGCATCATAGTAGAGTTGAATCAATTAATAGAAAAGATTAGTAGAAATAAAGGAGAATCAGAATAAGTGGAAATGAATACATTATATTTTACCTGAAATGATTTTTCTCTCTTAGTCTCCCCTTCCATTACTAGCAGAGGTCTTTCCTTAAAGCAAGTTTCCCTCAATTGGGTGATCTTGACTCAAACTCACATTTAGTCCATTGCAGAGTCACATGTATGGTTTTCTCCTTATACCTGATTCCCACTGATGGTTCTCACTCATCATCCTTCTCCCTGTCCTTTGCTCCCTGATTTGTAGTGGCAATAGCCTAGAAAATGAAGAGTACACATTCCTCTGGGAAAGATTAGAGACCATTACTTGAGATAGTACAGACCTCAAGATAACTTAGTATGTGCATATGTGTTTTTATGGTTATACCATGATTGTATCAAATATTTAAGCTCATTTTTGTTTAGATAAATTAAAATGAAATTCGGATTCTTATCCAGAAAAGGAAGTAGCTATAGTAAAATGTGGCTTATGTCATTCATTTGGCATCTAATCATATATGGTCTTATATAATTATTTACATTTGTATGTGTATATGTCTTATCTTTGTTTCATGTATTTCCATGAAGTATTCCAAACATTACAAGTATATGCAATAGAAGTCCACAGCTTCTAATAAAATCCTTTTTCTTGTTCCTTTTTGTATATTGCAGTGTTTGTGTTCATTGATAATTAAGTTCATAATAAAAAGGATCTTATGAAAAAAGAAAAATGGAGCAAAAGAATGTCTTCTGAGAGATGTATGACTCAGGAAGGGCAATAAGAAAGAGAAAGAAGTTGAACCAGCCCCACAGTAAGAATAAGAAGTTACTGATGGATAGTTCTCGAACTCTTAATTTCTTAAACTTTTTCCACTTTGGACACCTTTTTTGCCCAAGAAAATTTTACATGATTGGCTAAATAGGTATATAAAATAGGCATACAAATCAAACATTTACTGATAATAAATCATAATTTTGTGACCCCCACATTCAGTTACATGACTATAAATAGAGTGCCAAACAGCAGGGAACAAAGGCAAAAGTGAAACAATATCTGCCCTCAAAGACTTTGCATTCTAACATAGAAATCAAAAGTATGAATATAAATATGTAGTATGAGGTAGTATGAGATGTCTTTCAGGAAATGTCAGTTAGAGAAAGAATGTAATGAGCCTTGAATGCCATGTAAAGACGTTTGGAATCCTATGCAATTGCTGCATTTAATCAGTCTTCTTTTAAACCAATGAGGACCTTTCATTGCGCCCCATCTCCCTAGCATCCCATGAGTTATTTGCCATCATGTCTCTAGTTCTGAAACTTCCTTCAGAAATGTGACTGGCCAGCAGCTGGTTGACAATGAGAAAACAATCAGAGACTGAAGTGAGGAAACTCAGGAGATACCTCCACGCCAAAATGGGAGCCACCTCACATGCAGTCACAAGGAATTGCTAAAAATATGGAAAGGGCTTTTCTGCTGTATATGGTTGAAGGACAATCTCTCCTACAAAAAGGACTTGGAAATACAATTTTCCAGTTCATTCAAGTTTTTCAGGATCCAGAAACCCAGCACCTATTTGTTCAGGTTTCTTGGTAAACCATGAAATGTGAGTGTATTGGAATAGACAGATTGCACTCAGATAAGTTCTATATACCTGCTTCTGAACAAGTCTTTCAACTGGTGAAAAAAGAAATGGGAGGGAGGAAAGTCAGGTTAAACTTATTCTGGATATCCTAATGAAATAAGTTTTGCACCCAGACAATCCTGAACCTTAGGAGTAAAGTTTCACTTTATTGATATATACTTGGAAGAACTGACTAAAGAAGAAGCAGAAGAGCTCACAGCAAATAAAAATCTGAAGTTTGTTATTCCATTCTGCAAAATTGCAGCCAGAACAAAGAATTCTACTTTGTAGAGTAGTGTTTTTGAAGCAATTTTGGAACAAGCTCCTTTTGCCATTGAAAATTTAATAAGATAATTAAATGCCAACCAAGAAGACAGTGAAGTGTTAGAAATTAAATTAGATGACATTCTATTTTTAAATTACCTAGAAAGAAAAAGAAAGGAAAAGTAAGGATTCCTCTTCAAGTAAAGATAAACGAAAAACAAAAGAGTAATGGCAAGGAACATATCAGGCTTAAGTTTAACTATGAGGAAATTGTTGATAGACTGTTTGAAATGGCCAACAGGCAAAGCACTCCTTTTTTTAATAGAAAGCACCTCTACAAATTGGTTCCAGATTTGTTCCAGAAAAGTTCCAGAGCCTTGCTGAAGGCAAATTCCCTCAAAATGGCATAAAACATGGAACAAGAACAGGCTTCAGCAAAAGATTCATTTGTCAAAATCAAAATTGCAAAGAGAGAAAGGAGAAAGGGGTGAAAAGCAGAACAATGAGGCAGGTATGACTTTTGAGAAAAACATCAAGAACTACAAAGAGAAAGGACATGAATGTGGAAGAATATGAGTACTGATTATTCAGTTTCATATGAGATAAGATATGTCTGATATAGCTATCCCCTTAAAAACTCTAAACAACTCAAACCAGGAAAACATTGTACAAAGAAACAAGATTATGTGATGATCAACTGTGATGGATTTGGGTCTTCTCAACAATGTGGCGATTCAAGGCAATTCCAACAGATTGGGAGAGAAAATGCCATCCACATCTAGAGAAAGAACTGGATGACTGACTGTGAATCAACTTTTTGTATTTGCTTTTTTCTTGATCATTTTTTTCTCTTTTAGTCTGATTTTTCTTGCACAACCTGACAAATATGGAAATGTGTTTTAAAAGATTATACATCTTTAACCTCTATCAGATTCCTTGCTGTTTGGGAGAAGGTGGAACTAAGGGAAGGATGGAGAAAAATTTGGAACACAAAGTCTTGCAAAAATTAATGCTGTTATTTCAAAGTCCAATTTGCCTTGTGCAGCAAAATAATGGTATAGATATGTATACATATATTGTATTTAACATATACTTTAACATATTTAACATGTACTGGTCTACCTGCCATCTGGAGGAGGGGTGGGGGGAAGGAGGGGAAAAGTTGAAACAAAAGGTTTTGCAATTGTCAATGTTGAAAAATTACCCATGTATATATCTTGTAAATAAAAAGCTATAAAAAAAGAACAAAAACGAATGCTGAAAACTATCTTTGTGTGAATTCGGAAAAAATAAAATATTTTTTAAAACAGCTCAAAGAGAGCCTGTAAAAGAAAAAAGGGTCCAAGACCTAAAGTCTTAGAAGTAGCATATGGCTTCTAAGAGTCAAATATGAATGATGAAACAGACATCCAAAAGAATGAAAACAAAACAAAACATAAAAACAAGGATTGAGATTCCTTCAAGTGATGCCAGCCATGAGCAAAAACAAGAAAAAATGTGCTTGTAAGAAGATAGAGACCAAGTAACAACAAATGAAAAACTGGTACACCACACTTCAGAAATCTTACACAGCAACTTTGGCTGTCAAAGGATAGCCAGCGCACTTCATTATTTTCCCCCAAACCAGAAAAGATTGACATAAGAACCCCTGAATTTGTCACAAATCAAAAGAAGCAAGTTGTTAATGAAAGCAACCACATTGCTCTCCAGGTAGGTTTCTTCAAAGGTTTCTTCAGAAATGGTTAATCTGAAAGTTAAGTTAAGTAGAACCAGTAGAAACAGTGCTATTCCTCCCCAGCAAGATATGGCCAAGTTATCCAAGAAGGAAGCGGAAAAATCTAACTGATTGTGATCGTCTTTCTCCAAAAAAGCCAAATAAGAATGTCAGTAGATCAATAGGTTCCTTAAAGAGGAAAAATAATTAAATTTTGTGGTCTCTGGAACCAAGGATGTTTTTCAAATCTCCAGGTAGAAAAGTGAAATGAAACACAAGGAAAAGATTTTTAATGCTTTCTAAGTGTTAGGAGTGATCTTTGAGGATTTTTTTTCAACTTCCAAAAAAAAGAGCAGGTAGAAGAAATGTTTTCCATCACAAGGCAAATGTGCATTCCAGCATGTCACTAGTAAGGAATCATTTTTTAAAATATCTTTTTTAGCAATAAAAACTGAGTTGTAGCACAAGAAAAAAAATAAACTAATGAGGTCTTTTTGTGAAAACATAAACCATGTATGTTCAAGGTAAGAAGTTGTAAAAAGTCTATCTGATAGACTTTGGAGAGACAGCATATTTCTTCAGACTCCAAAGTCAATGCACTTTCCATAGTACAATACTGATTAAGTTTTCTGGGCAAATTGCCTGGAGTAGTTCATCAGTATTGTACACCAGGTGTTCCATGTAGCACCAATGAAGTGAAACAATGGACTTGATTCCATTCTTTTAAATGTTTTCAGCAATGTTGTCAGACACTTTCAATGAGGATGAAAATGAAATCAGAGTCAGCTACCGCACTAATGATGCATGATTTTTTGTTCACAGATGACTGTGTTTTCAGAGTAGCCTCTGAAGTTGAAATGCAGTGAAGTATAGATCAATTCTCTATTGTTTTTGCTAATTTTGGCCTAAGAATTAAAAAGGAAATCCAGATTCTCCACCACTCACTACCGCACCATCCATATATGGAACCATCAGTTACAGCAAAATATTGAATACTGAGGATACTTCACTTACCTGTCAGTACACTTTTCAAAGACATACACATAGATGATGAGGTTTCTACATGCATTGCCAGAGCTAATTCAGTGTTTGGAAGGTTTCAAAGAAAAGTATGAGAAAGAAGAGGTATTAAATTGCTATCAAACTGAAGGTCCATAAAGTCATTATGCTGACCTCATTGCCATATGCCTGTGAAACCTGGTGCCATGCTAGAAAACTGGAATACTTCCATTTTAACTATCTTAGGAAGATTATGGAGATTACCTGGAATGATAAGGTCCTGGACCCTGAGGTACTTTCTTGAGTTGAACTGTCTAGCACTAAAACTCTACCACACACAGCAAACTTCCAATGGGTTAGCCAAGATTTTCAAATGCCAAACATCCATTTGCCTAAAAGATACTGTATATACATAATATATATAAAATGATACATATATTAAAAGACTACATGGATACATAAAACTATATGTATTTATATAACTCATGAGGCAAGTGTTCACATGAAAGCCAGAAGAAGTAAAACAAGAACTCAAGGTTTTTCTGAAAATTTTTGGAATAATTGGGTGACATGGGATGTATAGGCAATCAAATAGATAACCTGGTGTGTCTGCATCAAAGAAGGCCCTGTGTTCTATGTACAAAATTGCAGAAGTACCAAAAAAATGTGAGATGTACAAATTTAAGGAGATCAGCTCCAAATTTTCATGTGGATTATTTGTGTGCAACCTGTGGTAGAACCTTCTAAGCTTTGCTACTGTACTTTGAGTCCAACATAATGATGTCATTTTGGTTCTTTTTGAGAATGGACAACCACCATGGATTAAGTGATTTCTTTTTTTTTTTTTTTCCCCCCTGAGGCTGGGGTTAAGTGACTTGCCCAGGGTCACACAGCTAGGAAGTGTTAAGTGTCTGAGACCAGATTTGAACTCGGGTCCTCCTGAATTCAAGGCTGGTGCTCTATCCACTGCGCCACCTAGCTGCCCCCGGATTAAGTGATTTCTGACAAAGCTTGGTTCACATTTATTATTCCCTTGCTTTGCACTCTTCTGCACTTATGAATATACCAGACATACTAGTATAATTTCTCCTTTCTTCCACATGATATTTTCACTCTAAAGTGAAAGTAGAGAAGAATTGCAAAGAATAATATATACACCCTAATCCTAGTCTGCCACCATACTTCTTAATATATAAAAAATCCTATTCTCATTTATTAAAGTGGCTAAATGAGATTTAAATGAATAGGGATTGGCAATAATGTTAATGAAGATATAGCTCTCCTAACTTTTCTTCTTCAGCAATTCCCCCAATGTTAAATATAAAAAACTGCTTTAATCTAGGCTCCATAGATTTTATTATTCTTAATTTTGATCTTGACAAATATCAACAAATATTAACAATTCCATACACAAATAAGAAAAAGAAGACTATATAAAAACACAAGTCTCAATTATGTACCTCTTATTTTTTAAATATATAGTAAATTTAACATGTTAGTTCCTAAGCCATCTTGCTAATTTATGTCTCCTTCTGAATTCCCTTCTCTTCCCTTCTGCATATTTTTAAAATGTTTCACATATACTCTTTTTTCATTTCTTCTTTGGAGCATTCACTATCAGTCCCCATTCTCATCCATACTCTCCTCTTCTAATTTTTTGTAAAGTTAATCCTTTTCGTACAAATAAAGCAGATTCTCATACTGGCTGTAACCAAAATCACATGTCTCAGTCTGCACCTCCAGCCCATCACTTTCTGTCAAGAAGTGAAAAACAAGTTTCATGATGGTTGTCCAGCATCATGATAGATCACTGCATCTCTAATGCGGTGTCCATGGTACACGTGTAGAAGTGACATCACTTCCAACAGTGGATGACAAACAGAATTTTTGATGATAATGAGCAAATGAGTACTTCTAGGCACGTGACGGTGCCCTCCCCCAAGAAATATTCTAGAGATTTAGTCAGAAAAGATAAGCTCCAGATGAACTTGGCAGTACTAGGGGGAGGAAGTTTACTTTGTCAGTTTTAAAAAAGAGAGCTTCTGGCTAATTCATTCTTCAGCTCCTGTGGCAGGAGCTGCTTTTCATAAGACATCCAAGAGAAATCAGAGGAGGGGGGTGGGGAAGGACAGCTTGCCTGCCCCCCACTCAAGTCACTATGCAGCCATGAGCAGGAAACTAAAGCCAATTTTCTGCATAGATGAGCCTGATTCTGGGTTTTTTGCTTTTTCTTTCTTGACTAGGTAATAAAACATCATCCTTAAATTGGGGCAGTGATCATGTGAGTTCAAGAAATCCTGGGTCCGTTGGATAGAACTAAAGGGTCGTAGGGGGAGTTTGTTCATGAAAGAAAATGATCACAAGCAGTATGGGGGACCCAACCCTTGCCTAGATTAATGAAAGTGATAATAATAATAATAATAATAAACAACCACCACAACAGTAGCATTTATATAACACCTACTAGGTGCCAGACGCTGTTCTAAACATTTTATAGTGATCTCATTTGATCCTCAAGACAACCCTGAGAAGCAGGTGCTATTATTATCATCCCCTTTCTCAGATGAGGAAACTAAGACAGGGTTTAAGTGCCCAGGGTTGCGTGGCTAAGCTGGATGAGACACAGCTATCTGGGGTGAGCTTTGACCTTGTTATCTGCAATCCAGAACCAACACTCCCCACTGTGCCCCTGGCTACTTATAATTAGCAGGAGACATGGACCAGGAGTTCTTTGGACAATAGTGTAGAACTAAGGTGGTGTGCCTATCAGGCAGCCCCATCAAGCATCACTCTCCTGAGAGATTATAATGGTAGTTATGTTGTTGTTTGCCCTTCTTTCTCGCCATCAGGGAGGTGATGCCGTGACATACAAATGAATCAGATTTAGGGGAGGGAGGGCTGGGCAAGGTCACCCGGCTCACTTTCCCCTCCAGGGCCATCTGGGGCCAATGGCTAGAGAGACATCAGGGCAACTGGAAATGTTATACATTTATTAACATCTAAGTATTAATATATCATAAATATTACCGATTGCTTAAGTTTTGTCAATGCACGCTATAAGTCTTTAACATTCCTTTTGTGTGTAGAAAATAAATTCCTGTCCCACATCTGATTTATGTAGTACAATGAGTACTTTTCTACTTCTCTTTGGGGAGACTTTAACCATGAGTCAAAACTTATGCTCTGAATAATAAAAGCAGAGTAGAAGACATGATGAGTGTGAGAAAAGGAGTCTGATGCTTTTTCTAGGTTAAAGGTTTTTAATCTTTCTCTTATCATGGACATTTTTTTGCAGTCTAATTATGCTCATAGATCTTTTCTCAGTATAATTTTTAATTATATAAAATTAAATTCAAAGAATTACAAAAGAAACCCATTGTAATCAAATAGTTATCAAAATGCTTTAAAAGCAAGTTCACAGACCCCAGATTAAATAACTGTTTGAGATGGTAAGATTCCCCTACAATTGAATCTAGTTAAAAGGAACCTCTTAGGGAGAAAGAATGGATGCAATGTTCCATCCCTTTGGCCAAGCAATATATTAATAATACAAAACAATAGTACAAGTTTTAATGTCTTTCTAAATTGCTGAGGGGTTTTTAAAATTGTTTTAACCCTCATTTAATTTGTTTTGGTTCTACTCATTTTATTCTTGATCAGCTTATACAAATCTTCCCTATTATCTTTGAATCTATTCCTCTAATAATTTCTAATTGTGTAATAATACTTAAGTCCATACATGTATCATAATTTGTTCAATTATGGGCAGCCCTTTAATTTTCAATTATTTTATACAACAAAAAGAGCTATTATGAATATTTTTATACATGTAAGTATTTTCCCTTTTTCTCTAATTTCTTTGGAGTATGTGTCTAGTAATGGAATTACAGGATCAAAGGATATAAACAGTTTGACGACTTTAGGTATATAGTACCAAAATGCTTTTCAGAGTAGTTGAACTAAAGGCTCCATATATATGTGGAAAGGATGGAAAGGAGGTGAGTGATCAGTGATATTTCCTTTTCATTCCAATTTCAGAGATTCAAAAACTTTTGAATGAACCTGTGCAATTGCTACAACCTCTAGTTCAACTAATAGCCATCAGGTTGAGATGTAATTGGAAATTCAATCCCAGTCAACAGAACTAGGAAGGCATTCTAGGAGAATCCCTCAGGAAGAGGTCTCCCATATCCCACTCTGAATTGGCAGGGCTGCCTCTTCAGCTGACTTCTGCTAATACAGGCCAATACTGAGAGTAGCCTCTTTTTGGAGTCAGATTGATGTTTTAAATGGTAACCAAGTGGTAGAAAGGAAATAATGTGAGGAAAACATTTTGAAAATGTATATGGTATAGAATATAAGAGGGGAGTAATACATGGGCAAAAATAATCTTTCATATTTTGTTGTTTTTAATTTTTTTACATATATTTGCTTCATCTATGTTTTGTTTCCACAACTTTATTGCAAGCTCCCTGAGAACAAGGATAATGCTCAGGAAAGAATGACTTCAAAATTAAGGTGGATTGTATGCCCAAGCAGTGAAGACCTTTAGAAGTGCAAATCATAACCCATCTATAATTCTTCATTCAGTGTGATTCTTGCTCATCCAATTCCACAAATCTTTTAGAAGTCTTCCTCTGGACTTTTTTAATATTTGGGAGATACTACTACAATACTTGATTGCCCCATTTACTGTTTCTCATTCTTTCTACAAGATGTCTCTTCCTACTAACCAGATGCGTACTATAATGCTTTCCTGAATTCTTAAAGGTCACATCAGGAGAGTGCAAACCTCAGCAGATTCTACTAAACTGCAAATTTTATCCAAAGAACAGCATAGATATGCTCATCACCAGCAAACTGGCTCTATGTAATGACTTCTTCTACCCCAAGGATTCATGAAACACCCCATTCCCTAGCAATATAGCAAAAACTTGTTGATTATGTAAATCAATGAATGACTATTTACTTTCCTACTTCTAAAAATAAATCCATAGAAACCTTAAATCATAATCCTTTTTTCCTTATAATTTTAGAATACAAAGAAAAATACCCAATTGCAGTTATAAGGCTTTCTTAATACCAGATATGAATAAAGTAATGGCCACGGATAATTTGCAGAGCATCTAAATATATAGCATAAAAATACTTTGCAGTTCCACTTACCTTCCTCTCTCTAGTAGAAGAAAGTGTCTGAAATACATCTTGGTTTCTTTCTCCAGTTTGTTGATCAATGCAAATCATCTGGCACCTATGACATGGTCCTAACACCTGAAAAAGCAGCAAAGACAAGAGATAGAGGGAGAGACTTTTATACACTACGGGACTACCGCAAAATAGATCTGTGACAGACACAATTGATACTTTTCTTCATCAGAATGGCTGTAATGGGCCTAAACATTACTAACTTCAAACCTTTTCAATAACACTTAACAGCTTAAAAACACTATCACTAAAAGGACACTTGGCCCAAGTGTCCTTTACAATCTAGTGCCTACCTGGGAATCATTCAGCTAATATCAAACGAGATATTTATAAAACACTGTAACTGGCACCTGGTGGATACCTAATAAATGCTTCTTCCTTTCCCTTACATCAATTGTTTATGAATTAACAACTGTGTGTGTATTGAACACTTCTTTTGTGGAGGAAAAGAGAAAAACTTTGAATTGCAAATGTTTCTCTTGGAACATTGGGGAGATAGGGAAAAATGAATAGTGACATAACCTGAAATTGCAGCAGTCAAGAAAGTTGTTCATCGCTAGGGAGATGGGGGTGGGGGCTGCAGGGAAGGAAACCCCTATTCAGGTGGCAAAAAACTGACTTCTCTAGATCGTGTGGTAGCTTCCCACACAATCCAATAAACTAAGAGGCAGTGGAGGCACATAAACAAAATTAAAATGGGGTTGTACTCTTAAAGGGAACTGAATAGAAAGAATATACCATGTGTAAATAGATAAATATGTACATGATAATTTGAGTAGGGAAAGAATATGGTGTTGTTTTAGGGGAATAAGGAAGGTATTGGAGGTAACCCAAAAGTGTAAGTTTTTTTCAAGATGCTAGGCTTCCAAGAAGCAAAGATGAGGAGTCCATCAAAGACAAGGAAGTCAATTTCCCTTCAATCATGGAGAACAGCTTATACAAAGGTATAAAAACAGGCAATAAAATACCAAGATCATTGAACAGAAAGTAGGTCAAATTAGCTGAACTAAAGATTTGTGAAATTCATGTGTACAGTAAGTCTGTAAAGACAGACTGTTGCCAGATGCTCCAGCTGAAGTGGCAAGCTGTGGGGTTTATATTTTATCCTGGAGACTGTAAGGACCCATTTAAGCTTCTTGAGCAAGAGAATAACATGGTCAGCACTGTGCTGTAGAAACATTATTGTTTGAACAAGATTATATGATGACCAATTTTGATGGACGAGGCTCTTTCCAACAATGAGATGATTCAAATCAGTTCCAATGATCTTGTGATGAAGAGTCATCTAGACCACAGAGAGGACTGTGGGAACTGAGGGTGGACCACAACATAGTATTTTCACTCTTTTTGTTGGAGTTAGCTTGCATTTTTTTTCTTAGTTTTTTTCCCCTTCTTGATGCAATTTTTCTTGTGCAGTAAGATAGCTGTATAAATATGTATACATATATTGTATTTAACATATATTTTAACATATTTAACATGTATTGATTACCTGCCATCTAAGGGAGAAGGTGAGGGAAAGGAAGGGAAAATTTGGAACACAAGGTTTTCAAGGGGTCAGTGTTTAAAAATTACCCATGCATATATTTTGTAAATAAAAAGCTTTAATAAAAATAAATAAATAAAAGAAACATTATTGTTGGTAGTGATGTGGAAGACAGACTTGAGTGGGAAGAGTCAAACCCAAGAATTCCAATTAAGTAACTATTACAATAATCCAAATGAGGTGGTGAATACCTGAACTAGGATATCATTCATATAGTGAAAAAGAACAGTGTGGATATAGAACAAACAAGATTTGACAGGTCAGTGGTGAGAGGTGGGGGATGAGAAAGAGGGAGACATCAAGACTGATGTTGAGGTCACAAATTCAGGTGACTGGTAGGTTGGTTCTATGCCCAATAGAAACAAGGAATTTCAGTCACAATTTGAATGCCTTTACTATATTCATTTGAACATGTTCAAGAAATAACTGGAGATAAGGGACTGGAGTTCAGGAGATAAATTAGGGTTGGATATCTAGATCTGGGAGGCATCTGAAAAGAAATGACCATGGACTCATAGGAACTAAGGAGATCACCAAAAAAGGCAAATAAAAAGTTGGGCTATGTCCACATGGGCATTCCAATGAGACACAACAGATAGAAGATATATACATATATATTAAATATGTATTGTGTACACGCATACATATATGTGTATACGTATCAGGAAATTCAAGTACACACAGAAATGATAAAATATAACCTTTAGAGGAGAAGGTACTTATAGTCTGAAAGACCAGAAAAGAATTCCTGTAAGAGTGTACTTAAACTGACTCTTAAAAGAAACCAGAAATCTTGGCTGTTCTTAGTTCAAAGGTTTAAAGATTGGGACCACCCATCCTTCCCAGCCCCATTTCTCCCATCTTGGACTTGGCTTGGGTACATCCTTGTTGTTTCTCCCATAAAAGAATGTAAGCTTCTTGAGGGCATGCGCTATTTTATTTTTCCCTTGTACCTTCAGTGCTTGGAACACAGTGGGTACTTAATTCATGTTTATTACATTAAATTGAATTGAATCTTGACCTGAGGGAAAAGGAGATATCTGGCTCCAACTTCTTCACACCCTAGGGAAAGAGTCATGGATGAACTGAGTTTGCCTAAAGAGCCCCAAGTATTCGTGATCTTCTTCCTTTTAATGCATGAATCCTTATGCACATGTCATCTTTTAAATTTGTCTTTGCTTGGACAAAGCCTTGATTGCTCCATCCTGGTTATGTTCATGAAAAAATGTATGCATGTATGCATCATGATGCATTATGTTATACATGTGAATGACATAAAGGTTAAAAACCAACTTGTTCTCTTCTTACTCCCTCACTGAACAAAAAGACAATAGTATCTGGTACTGTAAATTAAGTTTGGGTATATGCTGCCATCTTGGGATCAAATTTATTCCCATCACCACTCAAATCCCCAGGTGAAAGGCACTGCTAAGTGAGAATGGAAAAACACTACCTATGTCTTTGATCAAAACACTCCAATCTCATCCTGTTGTGTTATTGCAAATGGGTAACAAGCTGAAGTGCTAGAAATAGTCTTCACTCAGAGAAATGAAGAAAACAATAGAACCAAAACTATAGTACCTGACAGCCACTGACCTGGAAGACATTGTAAATGCACCTCTCTGAGGTCGTCCCTGGAGTAAAATCACACTACGATAACAATTTATCAAAAGAACTTGATAAGCCTTGCCTCGATTATGTTATTCTGAATGGATATGGTTTTCCAGACACCATCAACTCCATGCACAAAAGAGAACAAGTTAAAACAATTATACTTTCAGACTCAATCTCTCTCTATAGCATTGTGAAACAACCCATCCCAGATATATCATCCTATTCCATCTTCCAGTCTTTCTAATGAAACCATAAGTAGTAGCTTATGAACTCAAAAAGAATAATGAAATACCTCTACAATTTTATAGGCTAAGAATTATTGTTATTATTATCATCAATAGTATTAGTAGTGTTTATCTGGGACATTTGGCACAAT
Source organism: Sminthopsis crassicaudata (assembly GCF_048593235.1). Taxonomy (NCBI): domain Eukaryota; kingdom Metazoa; phylum Chordata; class Mammalia; order Dasyuromorphia; family Dasyuridae; genus Sminthopsis; species Sminthopsis crassicaudata. Next base: position 353,053,957 of record NC_133617.1, on the reverse strand, counting down.
GCTTTACACACAAGATAGGTTCAATAAATACTAGATGACTAATCTCTTCATTGCTCTCCCTGTCTCAAGTGTCTCCTCACTCCAATCCATTCTCCACAAACTATTAAAGTCCAAAAATGACCACATCACACTTACAATAAATTCTAGTAGCTCCTTATTGCCTCTATGATGAAAAAGAAACAATTCTAGTTGACTTTCTAAAGTCCTACACAACTTGTACCCAAGCAACCTTTGCAGTTTCATTATGTATTACTCTCCTTCTCTTGTTCTATGATACGGGCAAACTCACCTTCTTTCTGCTCCTTACTTTAGCATCTCTCTTCTCTCCTATCACCCATCTCATATACCTGAAATGTTCTCCTTCCTCACCTCCACTTCTTAGAATCCCTCATTTTCCAAGGAGCACCTTCCACATATAACCTAACTTTATCTCCCTAGTTACTAGGGCCTTCCCATGCAAGTGACCTTGCATTTTAAAAATATATTTACATACATACATATATATTGTCCTCTATACAATGTAAGTTCCTTGAGAACAGGTACTGTTTCATTTTTTGTTTTTATATCCCCAATTCTGAGCACATAGTAGGTGCTTAATAAATGTTTATTGATTGAATGATTCGATAACTCTGAAGTTCAATCCTAGACATGTACACTCTGGCCAGATTCTTTAATTTCTATTGCATTCATCATAATTAAATCCAAAACCTTAAAAAGAGGTACAGAGATATAGTAAGAATATAATGAATTTCAAGATTTTTATACTTTAAAACCTAGCCATGATCAAAGAAAGTGTGCCTGCTATAATAGTATAATCAGTTATTTCTTACATATACCTCAATCATATACCATTGCCAACAACTCTAAGAAAGAAATATAATATAGACCAAAGGGCTCTAGAATGAAGTTCACTTTTGGTTTTTGGTTGCTTGTAATATCTTGTACTACCTGTCATCCAGAATGCTGGAGCCATGCTTTCCTTACATTTCAATTTTCATCCTCCTGGTTCTAAGATAATTGATTTATTTCTGGCCATTGAAAACTTTGATTATTTCACCTCTGTCTTGACTTCTGGGTTTCTAAACTTCAGGCCAGACCTTTTTTTAAATGAATTCCATAATGCCTTAGGTGCTACCTTAATCGCTAAGTTTGTGGATGCTTGGTTGCTTTTGATTCCTAGAAGCAATGGAAACCTTAACCATCTGTCTTAAAGGCATCAGAGGCCTGAACCTCTGCCCAGCCATCTCTTACTAAAGACATTGATTACTGCTATTTCTCAGAAAACTTTAATCTACATAAAGAAATTAAGAAAAAGGTCACTAAAAGACTATCCCCTTCTCTCAGATCTAAAATCTCAGGCAAACAAGTAATGCCTTTGTCAAATGCAGAAATGTGCCCGCTAAGAACAACAGCAGTTTGGATTGTAAGTTCATTTCTAAAACATTGCAGAAAAGAGGGACAGGAAAATATGAATTGTTTCACCTCAGAAGAACAAAAATACAGAGCAGTTGAAGGGAAAACAAGGTTTCAACCTTAAGTAGATAAAATTCTCTGGATGAAACAAAGCACTGGCAGTCTCAAGGTCTGCTTTGGGCTGGTGTCTTGCACTCAATGCCCAGATTCCTTGCTTAGGAGATTCTGACTCCTCTTGCTCAGAATGTTGAGTTTCTGAGGGCTCATAACCAGGCTGTGTCCCTGAATTCCAGACGAGGTTGTGTGTTTTGACCTTCTAGTATTACTCGGATCCTGCCCTAATTCTCACTTACTGCTTGGCAGTACTTGTGCTGCCTGGGTACTTGTACCTTTTCTTATTTCTGATAATCTCCCTGGTTCCTAACCTAATGTGTGCCAGGCCCATTCTCGGGCCTACATCCTCCTACTACCCCTAGTCTTAGTTTAGATTCTTTAGTCTGGACTCCTGAGTCTGTAGTTCATTTTCATCGATATTCCTGACACTAATACAATCTCCATGTAAAACTTATAACAGACAAGTGGGAATACAGAGACTGGTACAAGTGAAAAGACAGTGCTCTCAGAGCAGATTTTGGAGTGATTCCCAAGAGGTGATAGGTAAGATTATTGAGGATGAGGGGAGGTGGAGGGGAGTGGGGAGAATTCTGAAGGAAAGTGTGTAGAGAGACAAAAAAAAAGACTAAAGCAGAACTTTGGATGAAAGATCAAAAAAGATGGTGAAGAAATGGTCAAAAAAAAGCAGAAAATCAGCAAAAGAGAAGAAATGAGGGGGGGAAGGGGAAAAGGAAAGAGAGAGGTTATGAGTTTATGACATTAGTAATTAATAAATAGCACATAATAAGCACCAAATAAATGCTTTATTTCTCTATTGAATTCTATTATTTAGATAGTAAGAAAATTGAAATCAAAATCATTGACTATCAGGTCTTTGGAATTCTAAGCATAATCAACCACTTTCTGTCAACTTTCTCTATCAAGAAATGCCAAAGCAAATGTGCTCTTTATCCTCCCTTAGAAGTAAAACTCCCTCACTATATGCCTTACTTCTTTTCAAACCCTTCTTTCTCCTCCTTTCCTTCACTTCCTTAAAGCCCAAAGCAATAGAAAATTCTAAAGTGAAGAATGATTAGAACTGGTTGAGAGGAACTCATCTGATATCTTTCTTCTCCATCCAAAATTCTGGCCCCATTATTCAAATGTTATTTGCTATGCTGTCAACCCAGAACCATAATTGGCAATGAAAGGCAACTGAGAAGTAGCTAACTTCCATATCAGGTCAGTGGCAAAGGTCTGACGGCCTGGAATTCTGTGAATTTTTCATGAGAGGAGACCATCTCATACTCAAGAATGCCTGCATTCTTTTTTTATTAGTACCTTAATGAATTTATAATCTCTGTGAGAGAGAAAGAAGAGAATATACCACACTTGTGAATTCTCTAAGGAAATTCCCTCTTCCAGTGTATAATGGCATTGGTTCTGCAACTTAGAACATTTAGAAAATTACCTGGGCATAGAAATGACTAAATGACTTGTTTAGGATCACATGGTCAGTATGCGGTAGAGGTTGGCATTCTATTCACACTGCCAGGCTGTCTTTAAAAAAAATAACATTTCATATTAATGATAGAGACAGAGAATTGAAATTTTATGATGACTGGTTACTCTGTTCCAAACCTGAATTTTCAAAATTGACCAGACTTAGGGAAAAGACGCTGATTGCCTGATTTCAAAAAACAGCCAAAAAAGACAGCCAGACTTTTCAGAATCCCTGAATCCTCACAATAGTCAGTAATCAATTTCACTTCAATCAATACAGCCCAGAACATACCTGAAGGGAATCCTTCAAATGACGTGTGACAAGGCTAATCTCTTCCATTGGAGAGTCCTTTAAATACTTCAATACATCACATCATTTAGACACCAATAGAAGCCATCATTATGCTGATCCTCCTATCATATCTCAACAGCATTTAAGCTAGAAAGACTAGAGATCTACCAAGTAGGATTGAGGAAAACACGGTACCAGTTTCCTCAGATCACCGTCCTCTTAGCTTGACTAAAAATGTTGACAAGATGATAGGGAAAGAGGGCTTAGGATGTTTACACATAGACTAAGTACTTGCCCAAAGTCACACAAGCAGTAAAGGTCAGAGGCAGAATTAACAAAGGTCCCCAGACTCTAGAATCAGTTTTCTCTCTATAGTACTAATAAGACTTGGATCTATGTGGGGCCTCTGGGTACAAATAATAGAACTTTTTGCTCCTTACCAGAAAATTCAGGGTGCCGATAGAAATCTCATCCCATTTCTCTTCTTCGAAAGCTTTAGTTCCATTGATAACTATGTTGGCACGGAAACGTTGAATTAGCTCTCTCATTGACAATAATTCTTCTCTTCTGTTTTCATCACTGTTGATACACAACCCCCCAAAATTGGAAGTAACACATTAATTGTACTGTAAACACTATTTATCTGTCTGAATAGATGACTATTAATGTTCACTTACTGGCATCTTACTTATACGTGGGGCTTTGGTAATTAAGGGGAAAATCGTTTACAAGACTTCATTACCGAGATTTTTGGGAACAGAGATTAATCTATAAATGGAGAATAGTGGCCCAGCTACAGTTTATAATTAGACACAGTATGAATTCTTGGGAGAAAGCACAGGTTGAAATGTTGGATAGTTCTTAAATCATCTGTTGTTAGAGGCATGAAAGGCTTGGGAAACCTGAGGAAAAAATGATATGCACTTTAAAAATGATTGCTGATTAACTTATGTGTTGATTACTGAAAAGAATTAATATTCCAAAAATAAAATAGAAGAAATCTTTTAAATAATAAAATGGAGCTCCAGTTGTCTAAATACATCCACATCACCTAAAACCACCTACCGTTAAGTCATGAAAATATCACCAGGAGTTAAAAATTAGATTTCAGTGACTTGTCATATCACCCTGGAGAAAACCATCAAAAATCAGCAGCTTGACAAAAATCTTAGTAAGGCATCGAATGAAGTTGGAGTCGGCAACTGTGTCTCAGGAAGACAGGATGCATATTGAGCAGAGTACAGTGGAAAAATCATTGAACTGGAAGCGTGGAGTCTGCTCCCCAATAGTTGTGGATGGGTAGCAGAAGCGCTTCTTTATTTTCTAGAGAAATTTAATTCTTTCTTCTCAAGAAGGGAAAGTGACACCTTTTTGGTCTGATGTCCTAGATTGTGGGGAAATATCACCATCTAGTGGTGAATGAGGATACTGCTATCAAGGGCTTTTAAAGCCAAATGTCAGAAGCAGATTGCCTTACAAGTTTCATCACACGATGGCCTTATTTATTTCTAAAGCTGCACAATTGTGAGACAGATTTAAAAAGTACAAGGCTGAAGTGAAGTCACATAATGCGACATGGGCAAGCACTGCCAGTGCTCCCCATTCACTACCCCTGTGATTTTGGATTAATTCCTGGTCGTTGTATTTGGAAATCTTTTACTGTTGCCAAATTTTTCCCAGTTACCTGACCCCATATGGAATCACAAGCCACAGTTTATGAAGCTTCAATATTCACACTACAATATTCACATTGATGATCTGTTCCCCTCTACCTAACCTCCCAATCCTTTAGCCTCCTTGAATCCCATGACCTGCTCCTCCAAATGACTTTAATCATATATAAGGCAAGTCATATCCCGGGTACTCCACTTTTCTGATACTTCTCTATCTAACCTTAAAGTCCTACCATTCCATCTCTCCCTATCCTTCCTTGTCCTCATTAAGCGCCCCTCAGGCCTTTTCCAAGACATTATCCCTATTCTGAATTCAACTTTCCTCCCTTTTTCAACTTTTAGTTAGTCATTTCAATTCAAGCCAGCTCAGTTCTGGGCTTGGAATCAAGAAACCTGAATTTAAATCCAGCCTCAGATTTACCAGCTGTGAGAGCAAAGGCAAGTCTCTTAAACTATGTTTGCCTAATCCGCTGTAAAGGAAATTCCTTTGTCAGGAAAGCTGCCTGGACATTATGGCCCATGGAGTTACAAAAGGTGGAACACAACTGAACAACTCAGCACTGTCCCCTCAGATCCCTCACTCCTTTATCTTTCTTCTGTTCATCTCTCGCCACACCTCAGCCCTGCAATCCCACCCACCTTTTCTTCTCCTGGTCACATGAGCAACAGAGATGAAGGAGATAAAATTTCATGTTATTCAGCTTCAACTAGATCTTCATTCCAGGGCATGGAGAGCCCAGCATGGAGTCAGGAAGATCTGACTTCAAACCCTGCCTCAGCCACATCACTAGATGTGTGACCCTATTATGTCACTTGACAGCTATTTGCCTCAGTTTTCTTACCTGTAAAATGGAGATAATAATAGCACTTACCACCCAGGGTTGTTGTAAAGATGAAACAAATTATTTGTAAAGCACTTAGGACAGTGCCTGGTAAGTACTACATAAATATTATCTATTATTGCTGCTATTGTTACAGCTTTTATTCCTTACTTAATGATTCCCTATCTCACTCGATACATCATTTATTTTAAACCTTTTGGAGTCTGTTATTGATTCCTCCACTCTCTCTCATCCATTTAAGGACCTTGCCTTTCCTACCTCCCCATCATTAATGTCCTTCATCCCTAACTGCCTTGTATTTATCAATTTTATCTTTATATTTATGCAGCATTTATATATGTACTTGTTCCTCCATTAGAATCTATATTCCTGGAGGCAGCTAGGTGGTGCAGTGGATAGAGCACCAGCCCTGAAGTCAGAAGAACCTGAGTTCAAATCTGGTCTCAGACACTTAACCCTTCCTAGCTGTGTGACCCTGGGCAAGTCACTTAGCTACAATTGCTTGGGGTGTGGGGGAAAAAGGATTCCTTTTGAGTAGTTAGTTTTGTTCTTTGTACTAGAATCCCCAGCACCTAACACTCTGCCTGGTACACAGCAAATATTTAATAACTGTTGATTGGTTAAAAATTTAAAAACACATCCATCTCTTTTACTAACAAAAAGTTTCCTCTTTAACATCCCCCAATGAGTGTTGAGGAAACCTTTGCTAGAAGACCTCTCATGAGTGGGAGTCCAATCTGCCTGAAGCAGGATTTTGGATCACTCTGCTAAGTAGGGAGATTTTCCTTAATATTTGATTGAAAAGGGTCTCTCTCCAATTTCCTAAGTGTTCCTAGGTCTTCTCTCTGTAGTCAAGTAATATAATCTCATGCCTCTTTCACATGATAACCCTTTAATACTTGAAGATCCAGCCCCTTTAAATTTTTTATTCTTTAGGCCAAACACCTCCAGTCCTTGCAAGTGATCTGCATGGGATATGAATTTGAAGGCCTTCACAATTCTAGCTCTCTGTATTATGAGTTTTATTTTGGAAAATACAGGGTTTATTTACCCTAAAGAATGTGAGGTCATTGTATACTACCTATATTTTCTTTGAACTCTGAAGTTTGCTTTCCCAGTTCAACCTACAACAGAACTGTGATCACAAAGCTAGCAAAAAATCAAACTCAAGATACCAAGTTTACTCACTTGGCTATGCTGCCAGAAGCTTTTTAATTGAACGCCTGGTACAAAATAGACATATGATGAATATTGAATTGAAAATAATTGAATTAAGTTCCTTTTGCTATTTCTTTAAATTAAGATAAAGAGTAAAATTAAGCTATAACCAGAACTTGAAAAGATTTTGACAGAACATAACATAAAATAGGATTCTAATAATATTAAGTTGTATAGATATAACTGTAAAGTCCTATACTTGTGTCCAAAAAAATCAACTTTACACATATAAGATGAGTAATTATAGCTAGACAACAGTTCAAGAAGGGCTTAAGTAGAATATAAGCTGTACATGAGTTAACAGTGGATATAGCCGCCCCCCAAACTCCAACTCTACATGTAATGTCAAGAGAGACCTTCTGTTTTTCAGAACTGCAGGCTATGCCCTGAGCTGAAATATCTTACCCTCTATCAAAATATCTCGCTTGGACTAGCGACAGATGATCTCTGAGAGTTTTATGATTTTCCTGTTAATCGATAACTATTTAGATTTATTAGAGTTTCCCTGTTTCCTAGGGGCTTGAGAGCCAGAAACAGCCAATGTGCTGCAGCAATCACCTGACATTCTGAACAATCCCCACGTTCAAGGCTCCTAAGTGAACTGACAATCAACTTAATGACTGCTTTCCACCATATTGTCCCCAAAATGTCTGCATTGTTTTAGGAACTATTTACTTTCAAGAATGACTATGTTGTGGTCCCACCTTTTTGTGGTTTTCATGTATAAAAACCTTACCACCCCTACAAGCCACAAGTTTTCTTTCCAAGACTTTGTTTTGCAAACCTATTTTCTTCACTTTGAAAATATAATTCCATTTAATTCCTGAGTCTCCTATCTCTAGCTTCTTTTGTTAAGCTCCAGGCACCCACAGATTAGAGATTGTTTCTTTGGGTGACAGTAATTTTAGCTATTTTAAGAGAGGTAGAGTGCCCAGGGTTAGAGGTATAAAAGTTTCTGCATACTCTGCTCTAGTTAAACCATAACTTGGGGCATTATATTTAGTCTGGATATCATATTTTAGGAAAGGCATAGCGAGGGTATAAAATGTCCAGACAAGGTCAGCTAGGAAGGTGTGATAAAGGGTATCAAGATCATATCTAATAATTATAATCATAAAACCTTCAATAGCTATCACTTAACAAGTTTAAAACACATTTACATTATTTACAAAAGTTTCTCAAAATAAGAAATATAAACCATTAATATTCTAAGGAAGGAATGCTCTAAATCCCTAATAGTAAAAAAAAAAAAAAAAACCTAAGGTTTTACCTCAGACCCAGAAAATTGGCAAAGGTGACAACAAATGGCAATAGGGAATACTGAAGGGGATGTAGAAAGATGGGTACGTTAATTATAAGTGGAGCTGTGAGTTAATGGAGTTCTTCTGGAAAACAAAATGGAATTATTCAAAGAAAGTGACTAAAATGTCTATACCCTTTGATTCAGAGATTCCACTGTTATGCATAAACCCAAAGAAGGTCAATGAAAAGATAACAAAATATTTGTTTATCTATGCCACAATATCTGTAGTAATGTTTTGGACCTGCATTCCTACCCATCCTTCAAAGTCTAAAGCAAATACCATCTTGACCATAAAATCATAGATTAACAACTGAAAGTAAGCTTAATGATCATCTAGTCTAAAGCTTCTTAAAATGAGTAGCTACCCTATGTGAGGCCACGTAGGAGTTGAAAAATTGTCATTTAAATGTAAATTCTGATTTGTATATCTATTTACACACACACACACACACACACACACACACACACACACACACACACACCTGGGGGTCATGTAAAAATTTATCAAGCCAAAAAAAAAAAGTCACAAGTGGAAAAAGTTTTAGAAGTCCTGCTCTCGTTCAATCTTCTTAATTTACAGATGAGATAACTGAGGCTCAGGGAAAGGAAGAGATTTGCTCAAATTGCATGTAAGAAATAGAACCAAGATTCAAACCCTGGTCCTCTGGTTCCAAATCCCTAAAGCCTTTTGTGATCCCCCTTATTGTTAATGATTACCTCAGACTTTATATCCATTTTGTTTTACACCTGTCAAATCTACTTACACTTTAATACTGTGTGGTATATTTGGATCTAATCCTCTCACAATACTGTAAGCTCTTTTGGAGAAGGAACCATATCTTATCTAACCTTTAAATCTCCCCTACCTCCAGCAACTAACAGTGTCCTACATTTTGTACAGGCTTAAAAATGTTTGTTGAATTGAAGTGGATTTGGTTTCTTTTTCATCATGGATCTTCAGTTCCTATAGGTGATCCAGTCCTTGGCCCTATTGTTGGAAAAGCTGGGGACTCACTGAAAACCTGCCCCAGCCCCATCCTAAGTATATGAATGGTTATAAGAATAGATCTTCACAAGTACGGCTATGAAGTTATAGTTTAAATTTGCTCTTTAACCCCTCATGGGCACAGATCATGAAAAAGGGGGAAACTGTGAGAGGAAATGTCATCTATATGCCATCCGTGGTCTACAAGACCTTCATTTAAGGTGTCAGCACTTATTTTAGTGGGAATGGCGCTGGCCTGAAACCAGAGACCCTCACAGGTCTGAAGGAACATGTTCTACCTGGAAAAGTTCCAAGGGCCCATATTTCATCATACAAGTTTCCCCACTCCCATTCATGATCAAGCACAAACTGAACCCTCAAATTTCACTGCAATAAATTTGGCTTCTGATGCGCAAGTTTTATGAGATACAAGGGCTCTTTCATTTCTCTGCCACAGCCATAAAGTTACCTCTTTAGAGAACATCTACTGCTAAGTGATTGGGAAAATAACACATTGTTGACCTGCCAATTCACCAATACAGTGCTTTGCACATAATAGGCATTTAATAAATATTTGTTGAATTTATGGGCTAGCAACAAGGGGGAAATCACATTTTGAAAGAAACAAGACCACCCCAGAGAGCAGAAGTTGCTAAGAAACAGTTGTTTACAAAATAGCCATCATTGTTCAACGGTTTACATGACTCTCACCCATCTTAAGAGAGTATTTCTTACCTTGCATTTAACAGCTGATGAAGCTCTAAAACACTAGCTCGGTTTATCAGGAGATACTGTGCTTCATTTACCAAAGAAAGGGAGGCTGTTGTGGCATGAGATGGATCTAAATAGAAACAATTCAGCATTTTAATATCATAAGTATTATTAAATAATTGCAAAATATATTAATTTGCATTCAAAAAATTTGGGAAGCCATTCTGCTAAAAAATAAAAATTGGAAGACCTAGTCATAATGATGCTATGAAAATTCCTCTTAAAATGAATGAAACCCATAACTCAAACACATTCAAGTACAAAACAAGTATGGTGCAGAAAAATTAAATATCTTCCCTTATGGATACTAAAATGGCAGAGCCAGGATTTGAACTTGGGTCCTGGAACTTCTAATTCATGGCTATCTTCAATGCACCACACTGCCTCCCCTTTTAAGTCTGTGCTTCCTTATCATGCGGAGGAAGCCTTGGGTTCTGGAATGCCGTGCCAACAGAGCTGAAGCTCTGGCTAGTTCTACCCAGCTGGAAATATAGCCTGGAGACAAAAGGAAGTTGTAGCTGCTTACAAGGTGGATTTACAGGTTTGAAGCAGCAAATAAAAGAGTTGGTGGAGTTGTTTTCATCATGAACCAAAACACAAAAAGAAAGATTTCATGGGAAATTTGATCCTTTTGTTTTGCAGTGCTCATGATAAACAATTGCTAAAAAGAAAATGCAATAAAAGTAGTTGCAAGCTTAAACAACAGTAGGAGGGGATAAAAAAGTAGAGAAATTCTAAGATCCTGATAGTACCATCCAGTTAAACCAACAAAATTAATACACACGCAATGTGAAATAATTTTCTGATTTCAGTGCAAAGATGGGGACAAGAAAAAGATAACAAAGAATAAGTTAGAAAAACATAAGGCCAAAGAGTTATCAAACTGTGCATACCCTTTGATCCAGGAGTGTTTCTACTGAGCTTGTATCCCAAAGAGATCTTAAAGAAGGGAAAGGGACCTGTATGTGCAAAAGTGTTTGTGGCAGCCCTCTTTGTAGTGGCTAGAAACTGGAAACTGAGTGGATGCCCATCAATTGGAGAATGGCTGAATAAATTATAGTATATGAATGTTATGGAATATTATTGTTCTGTAAGAAACAACCAACAGGATGATTTCAAAGACTCCTGGAGAGTCTTACTTGAACTGAAGCTAAGTGAAATGAGAAGAACCAAGAGATCATTGTACAAGCAACAAGATTATACGATGATCAACTGTGATGGACTTCGTTCTTTTCAACATTAAGAGAATTCAGGCCAATTCCAATAGACTTGTGATGGAGAGAGCCATCAGAGAACCCAGAGAGAGGATCATGAGGACTGAATGTGTACTTTTTTGTTGTTGTTTGCTTTCTTTTGTTTCTTTCTCATTTTTTTCCTTTTTGATCTTATTTTTTTGTGCAGCATTATAAATGTAGAAATATATAAAAGAATTGCACATGTTTAATGTGTATTGGATTATTTGCCATCTAGAGGAGGGGATGGGGGAAAGGCAGGGAAAAAAATATGGAACACAAGGTTTTGCAAAGGTGAATATTGAAAACTATCTTTGCATGTTTTTTGAAAATAAAAAGCTATTTTTTTTTAAAAAAATCAACAAAGGCTCTAAGATCTAGAAGTGGAAAAGGCCTCAGACCCCTCTGATTTCCCTCATTTTATATATGAGATAACCAAGCCCAGAAAAGATTCAGTGATTTGTCTATTGTCCCACAGATAATAAATATCAGAATCAGAATATGAACCCAAGCTCTAACTGCAGAGCCAATATTCTTCAAGGAAACAAATGTGGGAATAATTTCTAAATTATTATTTATTGTTAATAATTAATTGTGAATTATTCATTAGCCCTTGGTATTTAGCCAGGTCATTAACTTATAGGAGCAAAGATCAATATCAAATTATATGATTAAATGAAAATCAGAGGACAGGGCATTTTAAGACAACCACAGCCTAATCTAACTAACCAAGCTGCTGATGCTAAAAGGTAGGAAATAAATAAAAGAACAAATAAACTCAGACTGTCATCATTTCCTTAGGAAGTTTAATCAAAATTAATTATCATGATGAGTGCACTCAAAAAGCCTAAAGTCACCTTGTCTCTGATACTTATTAGTTGTGTGACCCTGGGTAAGTCACTTAACCACTCTGCCTCAGTTTCCTCACCTGTAAAATGAAAGGTCCAGCCTCAGTAGTGCCTCTAGATCCCATCTACCTCTAAGTCTATCATCTTATGATCCTTGCTTAGAGAGCTATGGCAAACATGATTGCTGGTCTAGTATATAAATTTAATTGTTAAGGAAGATGATAGCAAAAGGACACGAATTAGCCTATATCAAGAAGCCAAGGAAGAAAAGCTTGCACTTACAGATAAGCTGGAAAGAGAATAACATGGAAAAATAGAAAATATATGCTGATTTCTTTTTTTTATCAATGACAGTGGAACAACTCCATTTCATCAACTAACATAGCCCTGTTTTTCAACATGAAGAAGCAGCAATGATACTAAAGGAAAAAAAATTAGAAATAACAAGGACTAAAACAAATATAGACAGAGAAGTTCACATTGAAGGTCACAAAATTGTGGGGGAGGATTGAAATTCAAGATATATTAAAGAAGGAAATTAAACACAGGGGAAAACATGGATTTTATTAAAATATCCTCCAAAAAAAAGTGAGAAAGTCTTGATAACTGACTCATATGGCAACTCTCTGATCTCTGCACAATCGTCATAAGACTTATCCTCATTTATATCAAAAGCATCTTTGATGGAAACATAAGAGGAGGAAAGAAATAAGTTTTTACAAATCATTTCTTTATAGTCACAATTGATGAAAGATGTAAACAATGAAAGATGCTACTTGACTTACTGTGTATTAACTATAAAAAGTATTCAATTCTGTGGAATAAAATGCTGTTTCACCTCACATGTTTTTGACCAACAAGGTAATTTCATAGGCATATATAAAAACTATTTAAGATTCCTTGAAAGATGTCACAACAAACTTGTTTGATAATACACACACACACACACACACACACACACACACACATATTAATGCCAACTGAATCATAAACTAGACATGGTTTTCACAGCTGTTTTCCACTTTCAGCAAGGACATCTAGTTCAAAGGGCAAATAGGAAGATGAAGTCCCTCAGGATGTTTCCACTAGTATATTGTCCCATTTCCATCCAGTCCCAGATCATTATAAGAACCTCCTAAAGGAAATCTATAATCACTCAAAAGAACGTGGATCAATTATATACACAGAGGGAGGGAAGATGTGACAATTATAGATGAAGACGAAAATTAACTATTGTCTAGGTGAACAATCTATACTAGTCCAGCAATTTATGTATGTTGGGAAAGTCACCAGAGTGGACAGTGAACTAGGCCCCAGCTTGAACATGAGAGAATGGCCTGGCTTATCTTTAGAAAATCGCTTTTAGTAGCCTATAGACCATCCAGCCTGCTTTCCTCCTGCTGCTCAGTTCTGGATTCAACTTATTATCCATCCATGTGTCTGTCTCTCCAAGTTATATGTACCGATGGGCCATCTCCATGGCACTGAAAATCATAGTCCAGACAACAGGTAGCGCATTTGATCTCAAATGAAATAATAACTGTAAAGCACTGAGCACAGTGCCCGCACATAGTAAATGCTATAAAAATGCTAGTAATTATTATTAATCCATTCTCTTTCTCCTGTGTGGATAGTTAGATCAGCCTCTTTAAAGCGACTATGCTCATTTTTTAGGATTTGTGCTGTTCTACATTGGAAGACATCACATCTGCAGCTGGGGGGGAAGGAGAGCCTTTTTTTCTGCCAAGGGCCATTTTGGATTTATAATATCATTTGTGAGCTATACAAAAATATCACCTTATAGGACTCAAAGAGTGGGAGGTTACTGTACCTATCTTTCAGCTCTTCATTGCCTGCAGTTGCCTCAGCAAATAATTTCACGGGCCTTCTGTGGCACACAGGTGGGATGTTTCTCACCCCTGATCCAGAGGGATTCTCCTCTCAACTTGGGTTCTGCACTCAGTTTCCTCCATGACAGTAGCAAAGGTCTTAGAGGAGCATGTGTTTCTTTGCTTGATATTTATAATCGTATGTTTGAACAAAGTTACCTCTGTGACCTCTGTCAGAAAATCATTTATGATGTTGACATATGCATAAAAGATCTCTTATTGGACAAGAGGTATAAGGTCACATTTGGTTTTACAAAATCAAAGCTTTAAAAAAAAAACAGTTAAAACACAATGGTATTTTTCAGTTTTTATGATTTTCTGTCAATTGACAGTTAAGATGTGATCTATGAAATATTGCTTTCAAAGGCTTGACTGTTTTACAAGGCTCCAATATATATGTAGGTTATTCTCATTAACATTTTATATAAATTGGAAAGTGAACTGAAGTTATTAGTGCTCTTTCAGTTGCTTTTTCGGGGTGATAAAGAGTTAGATTCTTTTACACACTTTTGGTCTCTTCCCTTCCTTTAGATACAATTCCCTCTTAATTATGTTGGCTTAGAACAGACTCTTTGTATTGAGCAGTTTTTTTTTTTTTTCCCCATCTTTGTTTTCTTCATTTTCAGTTCCATTTTCTCCACAAACAGGTCCAGAACTCTGATGTTTGAGTCCAAATGGAATGGAGTTACTGTCTTTGGTGGTAAAAAGAATTTTGCAGAAAATTATTTCCATCTCTTTTCCATTTTTCATGTTTGTTGCCCTCTTTCCTTTTTCATCCTTAAATTACTTCAATTTGACTTTGCTTATGTAGGTCTTGTGCCAACTTTTCTTTAAACTTGTTTTTTCTTTCGCTGTTTCTTACTGTTTTATGAGGTGATTCTATTCATAATTTTCTACTATACTTCTCCATAAAATTTTACTAATGAGTTTAGGGCTTGCCAATTTTTTTCATTGGTAATTTATGAACAAAATTTCTATGTAGACTACAAACCAAGATCCAATTCCTGATTCTATTTTCCAATGTATTTTTGACATTTTGTATGAATTACCTATTATCATATTTTGTGTTAATGCAATTTTTGAGGGTTTTTTAAATGATTTATTTGTAGAATTTATCTACCTCAGCAAGAGATACTGGTAAATAAGGTGCAATTATTTCCAAGGTGGTCTTTTTGCAAATAGTATTTCTTGTAAAAATAAGTGTTAATGCAAATATGTTTAAAGAGTTTGCACATACAGGAAGGAGGGAGAAAAAGGAGAGAGAAAAAATCTGGAACACAAAATCTTACAAAAATGAATTATATGTATTTGGAAAAATAAAATACTATTGAGAAAAAAAGAGAAAAGGAAAAATAAACATTAAGAAAAAATAATATTTAAGAATATTACTAGTGAATTGAATCAATGCATAAATGGAATTTTTCAGTAAGCTAGAATTCTGGGTAACAAATCAGATTTTTGGGCATTTGGTTAATATAAATCAATGTACCAGGACCTGATTACTCCATTTCATACTGACACTTTAATACTTAAATAAACCATGATGTCATAAGTATGGCTTTCTCACTACTAATTAAAATGGAAACTCTTCCATGTTTTAGTAAATGGTCCTCATGAATTACAACAGCATGAACTTCTTCAAACATAGATAGGCTAGTGCTCAAGTAATGAATACATAATACATACCATCAACAAGACCAGCATTGCTGGCCTCCTAAGTTTTTAAGAATTAAGGTCACTTTCACATCACATTGAAGTATAAAAGGAAGGCTGTAGGATAAGAAAGTCACAATGCAAGGAATAATGCCTTTTATTTGAATGATGGTTTTTATTTTTAAAGAGTTCCCCCAAACTATCTCCTTTGAGTCTCCAAACACTAAAACTTCAACATGATAAGATTTCACGTTTTGCCAAGGGATAGAGGCAAGTCTACAAACCTATGACTTCTGATAGTAGTCTAATGCTTGATAATTTATTAGTTGAACAAGAAAATTGCTGCATTATAGTGAAAAACTTCTGTAACTAAGCTATATATATAAATCTGAAATCTGAACCTTGGAAGAGAGAGGTTGAGATCAACTCTTGAAACCTTTTTAAATAGCCTATCTACCATTATATATCCACTAACCAATAATATGTCACCTTTCCTGGTATAAGGACTATAATTTCCCCTTTGTAATATGAAAGATGACACAGTTTCAGTTTTATGTATGAGAATATGTCTTCCCATAAATTAACTCCACATGTAATACTGATGTGTTCAAAGGCCAACACATTAGGTGAGTCTAGATACCAATTTTCCAAAAGCCAAGCGAAATTGATTTACCTTTTCTATGCTTTTTATTTGCACTTCTGTTGAAATCTGAACTCTGTTTGATCAAACGACAATGTCGGCCAAAAAATTTTGATAACCAATGTGAAATTTTTTCTCCACAATCATATGTATTTACCCTGAAAGAAAAAAACAGAGATTAGTCTTTCTTTAAGCAATAATTTATAATAACTCTCAATCTTCTTTTAATTTTCAAATCTAAGGACAACAAAATCTTATTTAACCAACATTCAGGTTCAGTGGAACTTGTAAGTTACACTCAGAAGCATATGGAGTAATGGGAAGGGGAAAAATAAAGTTTTTAAAGGCTGAGAGAATCAACAATTTTGATAAGATATTTAAAAGCTGCTGCTTATGTGAACCTTTTAAGGGAAGAAGAAAGCTTTAGAAATCATTCTGAAAAGCATTATATATGTAATTATAGACATCCCAAGCTACAAAGCTTAGAATTTCACACATTATAAGAATTACAGCTTTGCTATTTGAAAAAGCTCTAAAGTCATAGTTTTGACTTGTTTCTTGATCCTGTTTTTTGTTTTCTTTTGAGGAGGAAAAAGGAGAAGATGTATTGAAGTCTCTCAAAAATAGGTAAACATTGTCAAGTTTTGTTATACAATGTTCTAATTGTGTTTTGGGAGATACAAATGCAGGTGTTCCTAAAAATCTTCTTTACTTCTTTCTCTAGAAAGGTGAGGCAAATACAAGATCTCATTATGTAACTTTTATTTTCTTGTGTGGTTTTGGGAAATTGCCTATAAAAATGGTTTTTGACAACTAATTTTGTCACAAATACAAGATAACACCAAACTAACTGGATTTTTTTTTTACACAGATGGATTTTTTTTTTTTAGACAGAGCATCTTATCTATGTGGCTAAGGTGTGACTATATAACTTCTGAAAATATTCAGTCCAATTTCTCAATCTGTAAAGTGTTCAGAAGTACAACAATTCATAAAATAATGAAATTTTTTAAAGTTCAATTATATTACAAAATCCAGTGGCTCTGTGAATTCCTTGATGGGAATGCTGCTCCCAATGGCACAGATTTCAATCCACCCATGTCCTGCCTTTGTCCTGCAAAGAATAGTACAAACTATTTGCCCAGCCCAGCATGATGGAAACATTCCTCTATACCTATCAACATTACATGAGGAACAGGCTGTATTTGAACTGCTTGTCTATTATCCTCTCCTTCTCCAATCATAAATATTTTACAAGATATCTTTTTTGTTATTTTCTAGCTCACAAGTAATCTTTAGCAATATGAATAAGTATTTTATAGATAGCTTACAGGGAAATAGCTTGTAGTCATTAAATGTACAGATCAATTTCCCTAATGCAATCTAGTCTGAATTCTTCTAGTCCCTTATTCATTTGCAATATTTGTCTAAGATTTGTATATGTGTGTGTATATGTACACACACATACATATATAGATATATGTGTGTACATAAATATATACACAGATATATGGGTACATACATATACAGGGAGACAGAGAGACTACCTGATTGGGGCCACCCATCCAACTATATTTAACAATCAATTATTTATATATTATTGTCATGTAAATAATCAGCTCCTATAGAACGAAGGAATGTTCCTCCAGAAATGTAGCTTTTTAAAGGAGGCCCAGGAAACCAAGAGATAAGGAGGGAGAACATACCAAGCACAGGGCACAGCCAGTGTAAAAATACAGAGAAAGGAAAAGAAGCATCATGTTTGAGGAACAACTAGTAAGCCAGTTTAGGGAGATCAGAAAACGTATGTAGGGGACAAAGTATAAAATTAGGAACATAGGCAAGAGACAGGTTATAAAGAGTCTTAAATGACCAACAGATTAGGTTTTATATTTCATTATATATTCATCCTTTCTAGAGCAGCAGAAAGAGAAGTAAAGAATAATAACTAGAATACATAACAACATGGATCAATTTAACTAGAAAAATTACTTTAGCACCTCAGCAAAAGATAGATTTGAGAGGGCAGAGATTTGAAATAGATACCAATTAGAAAGTTCATGCAATAATCTAGTCAAGAGGTAATGATGGCTTAAACTAGCATTGTGGCTGTATGAGGGGAGAGAAAGGGGTTGGACAAAAAAGATGCTGTAAAGATAGAATTAAGATATGGCAATGGATTGGATATGTAGATCAAGAGATAGCCAGGAGTGAAGGATAACATAAACTTTAGAAAGTCTAGGAAAATGGTAATGTCCTTCTCAACACTAGGAAAGTTCTGAAAGGAGAGAGTGGAAGAAAAGATGAGTTCTGTTTTGGACACATAGAGTTTGAGATATCTATAGGACATCCAGTTTGTTGAAAAAAAATTTAATAATTGGAAATGAGTTCAGGAAAAACGCTATCTTGAACAAGAGGGATTTGAGCATCTATTTATATTTTTCTTTGTGGTCCAATCTCACTTCAATGATTGTGCATGTCTTTTAAAAAAAAAAAAAAGGAAAAGGATCTATATGTGCAAAAATATTTATAACAGTTCTTTTTGTGATGACAAAGAAGTGGAAAGTGAGAGAGTACCCATCAGTTGAGAAAAGACTGAACAAATTACAGTATGTGAATCTAAAATAAAATACTATTGTTCTGTAACAAAGATGAAGGGATAGTATCAGAAGAAATTGGAAAGAGTTGTATGAAGTGAAGCAGAGAGAAGTGGATAGAACCAGAAGAAAAATGTATACAGTTATAATATATATTATAATGAAGTATAATAATCATATTTACAATAGAAAACAATTTTTGGAAAACTAGAATTCCACACTAACCATAGTTCTAGAGAACTGATGATGAAACAAGCTATTTATGCTCCGACAGATAAATAATGGACTTCAGAGAGCAAAACTGAGACTTTTTGGGAGGGATATGACTAATACAGGAATTCATTCTATGTAACTATTCGTGTTTATAGTTTATATTGCTTTTCTTGCTTTCTCAGTGAGAGCAATTAAGGGAAGTGAGAGGAAGAAAATTCAGATTTTCATGAAAATAACATAAAATTGAATTTTTTAAAATAGTTGTAGACTTCATTGAGGAGGATTTATTCTATTATAAAGTTTGATTCTATCAATAAAATGTCATCCACCATGGCACAGTGGAAAAAGCCCTGAATCTAGAGCCAGAGGATATGGGTCTAAATCCACCTTTGGCCAGTTACTGTCACTATGAAACCTTGGGCAAACTATTTCACATTGCTGGGCCACAGAGATTATCTCTAAGGCCCCTTCCAAAGCTAAATTTATGATCTCACAACGAGGTATTATTTGAGGAAATCTGGAAGTTCCTTTAAGCTCTTAAAAATATAATTCTCTGTGTGACTCTGGGCAAGTCACTTAACCCCAGCCTCAGAAAAAAAAAATATATGATTCTATGATCCATGAAAAGGACTATCAAGAAGGCTTCATTATTTATGGAAATCTCTCCTTGATTTAGACTCTACCAAAGGCATTATGATGATGTCTTTGGGGTCAAGGGTGGCTACTTATTTACCTGTTTTATTCCTCTTTTGATGCTGATGATCAAAGGGTAGCTGAATGAAGTAAACTCTGTGATTGCATCTATCAAAGAATCTGATATAAATATGGCACAAACATGGAAGATAGCTTTTTAGAGAAGAGCCCTCATAACTGCATACTATTCTTCAAGAATAAAATGTTCTTTTGTAATCTGCAAACAATAAACATCTTCCAATAAATTTTGTATCATGAAGACACAGTCTGCCAGAGAATATTATCTGTAAAAATCTATCCCATTCCTTCCTCATATTCTCATCAAGATTCATATTCTTTAGATCATTGTCATAATATTTCAAAGAAATAAAAAGAAAGGTAGAGATATATATCTTAAGTTGCTTATGTTGTATATCCTTATTTTTTCTTCTTGATAACAATTGACTTTTTCCCAAACATTTAGTATTATTTCCTCTTTAGATATCTTGAAAAATCATAATTAAATCCATCATATATTCTTCTTTTTTAGAAATTTACTTTGATATTTCCCTTTACATCACTGTACCAGATGCCTTTTTTAGCCTTCTATACTTAGCTGTTAATCCATCTTATAGATATAAAAAACCCTCAATTTATTTAGTAATGAAAAGAAAAGCTTTGAGTAAAATATTACCTATATGTCATTATTTAGCCAATTAGTTGCATCCAACCTACTGTGACCCTATTTGGGATTTTCTTGTCAAAGATACTGGAGTGGTTTCCATTTACTTTTCCAGCTCATTTTACAGATGAGAAAACTGAGACAAGCAGGGTTAAGTGACTTATCTAGGATCCTAAAGATAGTAAACTATCTTTATGTTTATGTTTGTGTAAACTTAAAAGTGTCTGAGGCCATATTTAAACTCAGTGCTTCTGACTCCAGGTCTGGAACTCTATTTATTGTGCTACAAAAAAGCATACAAACTGGCTCAAGAAAGTTTAGTCATGTATTTTCTACCTGATCCAAAAAGCTTCAGGTTCCAATATGAGGAAGCAATACCTGTAAATAAGATCCGTATGGAGGGTTGGAACCCTTGAATTTGGGAATGTGCTGATAAGAATGTCACAGGAAGAATCATATACCTTTCTTTTTTTTCCTCATTTTTAAGTTTCCCTCAACCATTTAAATATTCAAAGAATCTAATGTACAAATCTGAAAAGAAAATTAAAATGTTAAAAAATGAGAAGCTGTGGGAAAACTGAGACAGTAATACATTATTGGTGGAATTGTGAAATGATCCAAAAATTCTGGAGAGCAATCAAACTATGCCCAAAGAGCATATATATAAAGGGATATAAAACTGTATATACTCTTTGACCCAGCAGTACCATTACTGGGTCTGTATGCCAACGAAATCATAAAGGAGGGAAAAGAACCTACATGTGCAAAAATGTTTGTAGCAGCTTTTTTTTTGTATGGTAGCAAAGAATTGGAAAATAAGTTGATACTCATCAGTTGGGGAAAGGATAAATAAGTTGTGATATATGAAGATATTGGGAAAATTTTGTTCTATTAAAAAAAAATGAACAAGTTGATTTTAGAAAGGCCTGGAAAGATTTACATGAACTGATGCTGAGCAAAATAAGCAGAACCAGGAACACACTGTACACAATAACAGCAAGAATGTGCAATGATTAACTATGAAAGATTTAGTTCTTCTCAATGGTTCAGTGATCCAGAACAATCCCAATAGACTCTGGATAGAAAATGCCATCTACATCCAGGAAAAGAACTATGGAGATTGAATCTAAATCAACACATGCTATGTCTTGCTCTGATTTTTTTCTCTCCCAACATGGTTCATAAAAGAATGTGTTAGATAAATGAATAAATAGATAGATAGATTAGATAGACAGATAGATTAGATAGACAGACAGACAGACAGATAGATAAGAAGACTGATGTCAGGAAACTGTTTAGGATTCTCATAGCCTATGTGAGCAGCTGAAGTTTCTCCTTTACACATGAAATGCCAGAAATTTTATTATATTGCTGTCTTTGTGTAGCTGTAATCCAGATATTAGTAGTGAACCTAAAGACAGAAATCTCACAAATCTTTTTTATTTATCATTTTGTTTTTAATTTATGGAACAAAACAAGCATTTTTAGAACATACTATAACAAAAAAAGATGGTCTTGTGGAACATGACCCTAACTAGAAATGTCTAAACTCTCAAAAAGAAATCACATTCCTGTACCATGAGACCAAATATCTCCTCAAATTTTCATTTCAATTAATTTGGTTTCAGATATATAAGTTTGTATAAGAATTGTCCATTTGCTGGTAAATGATGGGAAAACAAATAAATTCATAAATACTGCAATTCAAACACTGCATAAATAATTTATCAATACCATTAAAAAAAACACAACAATTTTTGGCCAAAACTTGTTAAGCACCAGTAAGATATCGACATGCTTATAATACATTTACAAATCAAAATCAGAGATTTACATTTAAAATTCTTACCTGTCTGTACAGACTTTGCTCTGACAAATCTGATACTCTTCTCCACTATTTTCATCTAGAGGCACAGCTATAGATTCCATCCCTATGTGAATAAAGAATACAAAACAATTGTTATAGCCAAAAAAATATATAACTGAGCAATTATAAATGTCTTTAATTGACCTGAAGTTGTTTGAATAAAGAATGTGTGTGTGGGTGGTGATCTTTTTGCTATATAGAGATTTTTGCTCATCCGTTCTTCAACAGATCCTCTGACATTATACCCAGGGTTTTTTTTTATTATTATTACGCCAAACTGAAGATGTACACATCTGCTCTAGGTTCAAATTTATATTTGCTGCATCCACAAATGAATTATAAGCTTCAGTTTCCTTATTTAGCATATGGAGATAGGAATGTTTAGATTCTTTTCTTTAAAGAGCTATTGTTAAGAAAGTTTGCCAACCTTAAGGTATTTGTGGAGACAGGGGCTGCAACTGTGATTTAATTAAGAAATTCTTCCTACTATAAAAGTCACCACATTCTCTGCACCGAAGCCCCTATAACACTGAGAAAATAAGTGATGTATCCAAAGTCATACAATCAATACACTGGTTTAGACTTGAACTCAAGTCCTCCTGGGTTTGGGGTTGGCTCCCTACCCATTAGATAATGCTGCCTCTTTAAAGTATTATATACATGTGAATTATTATTATTCTCAGCAAATAAGCTCTCCCTTTTGCTTTTAATAAGAAGCTTCATGGAACAGTAGAAAGAATATTAAACAGAGAGAAAATGAGAGGGAAAGAATTTGGAACTGGAAATGAAGCAAAACTGAATATCTTTTTTTTTAATGTTCACTTTGGGCAAGAAACTGAAACTGAGTGGATGCCCATCAGTTGGAGAATGGATGAATAAGTTATGATATATGAATTTTATGGAATATTATTGTTCTATGAGAAACGATCAGCAGGATTCAAACCAGTTCCACTTGTGCAGTGATGAAGAGAACTATCTACACCCAGAAAGAGGGAATGGCATGGGAATAGAGAGTGGAACATATGCTTTGTAAATAAAAAGGAGAGGGAGAGGGAGAGGGAGAGGGAGAGGGAGAGGAGAGGGAGAGGGAGAGGGAGAGGGAGAGGGAGAGGGAGAGGGAGAGGGAGAGGGAGAGGGAGAGGGAGAGGGAGAGGGAGAGGGAGAGGGAGAGGGAGAGGGAGAGGGAGAGGGAGAGGGAGAAGGAGAGGGAGAGGGAGAGGGAGAAGGAGAGGGAGAGGGAGAGGGAGAGGGAGAGGGAGAGGGAAATGATCAGCAGGATGATTTTGGAAAGGTCTGGAGAGATTTTCAAGAACTGATGCTCAGTGAAATGAGCAGAACCAGGAGATCATTGTACACGGCAACAAGATCAAGTGATGATCAACTGGGATGGATTTGGTTCTTTTCAACAACAAGGTGATTCAGGGCAATTCTAATAGACTTATGATGGAGAGAGCAATCTATACCCAGAGAGGGGACTGAATGTGGATCACAACATAATATTTTCACCTTTTTTGTTGTTTGCTTGCTTTTTTGACACTTTTTTCTCCTTTTTGATCTGATTTTTCTTGTGCAGCATAATATAAGTGGAAATATATTCAGAAAAATTACACATGTTTAACCCATATTGAATTATTTGCTGTCTAGGAGAGAGGGATGGGGGAGAGGAAGGGAGAAAAAATTGGAACACAAGGTTCTGCAAGGGTAAATGTTAAAAACTATGAAAACATGTATTTTGAAAATAAAAAATTATTTTAAAAATAAAAAATAAAAAATTTCACTATGAAAACAAAAGGCTTTGGTTCAAAGTCCTCTGACTTCCCCTTGTAATCTACATAAAACATTTTATCACTTCTATTAGTTTTCTCATCTAAAAATGAGGAGGTTGGATTGCATGATTTCTACTATCCATTTTATCTAAATCTAGTATCCTATACCCCTACTTATACCAAGTTTGAAACTCAGCAAGTAATGATATCTGTTTTAATCCTGAGAGCCATGTACCTCTTGAGAGACTTAGAACTTTAGACATTTCTGGCTGGGAGGATGTTCCATGAGACCATCTTTTTTTGTTATACTATGTTATAGAAATGCTTGTTTTGTTCCATAAATTAAAAATAAAATGATAAATAAAAAAGATTTGTGAGGTCTTTGGATCCACTACTAACATCTGGATTGCAGGTACACAAAGAAATAGTGCAGAAATAGTGAAATTAAGTTGTTAAGAAAAGTTGTAGTATATTACTCCTTTTTAAGGGAGAAATTTTGAGAAGATTTTAAGTAATATTCCCAAATATAAGTCCCACTTCTGTTCGGTTTAAATAGGCAAATAGATAGCTCTGTGTTTTATGCTGAATACATGGAGGGATATAATTCCTGATTGGCTGAGAGAATACTGAATGCAATGTTGTGGACCTAAAAAAAAAAACAGATTGTTTTAACATATTTTAGGGTAGAAAGAAGAAGAATAAAGGAGGGAGGAAAGAAGAAGGAAAAGAGAAAAAGAAGAGAGATATGAGAAAGAGACAGACAGAAAGAGAGAGAAGAAGGAAAGAAGAGAGAGAGAAAAAAAAGAATAGAGAATGAGAACTAAGAGAAAAAAAGAGATTGTGGAAGAATAGAGAAAGAGGATACAGTCAAGACACAGAAGGAAGAGAGAAAAGAAGTGCAGGAGAGAAGGGAGAAAAGGTACAGATTTTGAATGATAGACTAGAGCTTTTAGGGCTACAGATAAGTAGGGAAGACAGACTCCATTAAGTCCCTGAACTTCTGGTAACCATAACCCTAGAGAGTGGATTCCCTTTAATGAAATTTTTTTTCTCTTTTTGTTTGAGCTGAGATTTTATCTCATTCCCAAGTGAAAAGTTCCTGTATTCATTTATTTTCTGGTATATTCTGTAGAACGTCTTCAGTTTCTATTCCCTATTTTTCTTGGATACATGGTATTACTTGCTCTTCACTATTCACGGAGGTCTTTTGTGTAACTATTATTTGGTGGGAAAGGACTAACCTAATGAGTATGAGCTAAGGAGTACTCTCCCTTTGAAAGATGAGAAAAGGAGCTTTCATTCTGAACTCCCTAGCCAGGGTCTTTTTTAAAAAACAGCTTGCTATTTTACCATGCCTTCAAACTTGTTATAGAGATATTTTTAACCCAATGATCAATTTTACATTTATTCTTTTTCAATTAGGATCCATATTCTAACTTGTCAAGATTTGGTTAGCTATTTGATTATGTCACTCAGTATATTAACTATCCCTCTCAGATTTGTGTCATCTGAAAATCTGATCAGCATGGCAAGTAAAGACATTATATAGCACAGAGTCAACCACTGATCACTGAAACCCTTCAATGGGAATTCCCAACTAATTTACATGAACTACTCTAAAAGACTTATATGAAAGATGGAACACATTCTTCAAAATCTTTAACTCTCAAAAACATTCCTCCCCCCTAAAAAATATCATTATGAATTAACAATACAGTATAACAATCCTTCAAATGCTCATTCAGTGCCCCTTTCCCAAAAGGAGCTCAGTAGGAGGTTGCTTTGCAAACTTAGGGCTATACCCATCAGCAAGAGGGTAAGTCAGAAAGTAACACACATACACACACACATATGCATATACACATATTTCTATAACAAGGAAAGAGAATATTATATTTTGAAATGAAATTAAGCATAAAAAGTGAACTCTCTGAAGTCTTTGAGGGAGTCCAGATGTCTCTTTCATAATCTCCAAAAAATATTTCCCTCCATTTCCTCGGCATCTAATTAAAACTTTTTTTCTCAAATTTTAGACTTTGAGAAAAAGAAAGTCGTAAACACTTTTATGGGTCCCTTCCTAAAGTATCATGAGGAGTGAGATGGAAGTCTGCTGATGCCACTGGAAAACAGGCAAGAGCCCTGATAAAGTGGAAAGAAACTTCCTCTGGATTCAGATCATCTGGGTATAAGTCTTAGCTTTCCTTGCTTACTATCTTGGGTACCTTTGCTGAAGGAACTTACTTACCCTCCCTGCACTTAGATTTCCTCATCTGAAAAATGAGTGTCAGACTAAAAGTCTCCTAAGTCTTTTCATAGCCTCTTTTTTTTTAATTTTTATTTTAATAGTTTTTAGTTACCAGATATATAAATGGGTAATTTTACATTGACAATTGCCAAACCTTTTGTTCTAATTTTTCCCCTCCTTCCCCCTCCCAGATGACAGGTTGACCAATACATGTTAAATATGTTATAGTATAAATTAAATACAATATATGTATACATGTCCAAACAGTTGTTTTGCTGAACAAAAAGAATTGGACTTTGAAATAGTGTACAATTAGCCTGTGAATTCTCCTAGCCTTTTAATGGGACCCCATGAACCTATGACTTTATGAAGAACAGAGAATTAGCAAATAACCAACCCAAATGAGGTTCTTGGTCCATATTAATCAATTCATAAGAAGGTACTATAACTGTCCAAGGCTTAAATTGCATCCAAGTCCAAGTACAAAATCTTAAGTCATTCTCAAAAAGATAATGGAACATAACAAAGAAAATATTTTTGAGCCTCACTTCCTTTGGTGCTGTGCTTTCCTCATATTCTAACTGTCCAAGTGGCCTTTATTAGGCTCTTCAGTCATACTCACACCAACTTGAATTGAGGACACCTCTGGCATGTTTCTTAATATGTTTTTCTGATCTTTTTAAAACTATGCTTCCTTTTCTCCCTGACGACTCTTGAACCATCTACTAAACTAGTACTGGAAAAGTATTGTTTGCTATTTTTTTTCCATAGTAACTGAAATCTAGCCACTTAAAATTTTGTTTTCTATGGTAAAATGTGTTGCAAGTTCCAGATGCCCTAAGACATGTTGGAAGGGAAGCCATTTCTCAACTGAAGATTTACTCTAAAATTGGCATGAACCAATTCAGGACATATTATGGATAGCTGTCATATGATGTTTTAAACTATTTTATTTATATCTTTTGTCTCTATAGTATGATTATTTCCCATTCCACCAAATCAGATTAAACTGTCATTTTTGCTAAAAAAAATCCATTATAAAAGAGTATCTGATATAGAAACTCTGTATTATAGTATATATTTTTATTCTAGTAGTTCTTGTATTCTCTCATATGGAAAAAGATGTATATGGTTATCTCTTCTTTACTCAGAATTCAACTTCTTTTTAGTGTTTTTATTTCATTTACATAATTGTGGTCATGGTATATGGTAATTTCTTGATTCTGCTTGTATCAATTTATACAAATCATCTTATATTTATCTTATCTTAATATATATCCTATCACATTCACATTCCATAATTTTTTTCATTTATTCTCCTAGCTCCCTCCTCCCTTTGTGTCTCTAAGTCCTTTGCTACCACTATGAGCAGCATACATTGTATATTTGTTTTTGTCTTTACTTCTTTGTGAAATAATGGGGATTGCTAGGATACGAATAGTTCCCTTTGACAATGATGTCAGCCCTGTCCTCTTGTCTTTCCCTACTCCTCTTCTACAAAAACTGCATATCCCTGTGAGTATGACTCCCTGCCATTTGCTTCTCCCAAGTTGTAGTTCCCCATCTCTAACTGCTGTCACTTCAGATACAGTCTATCTAAAACCAAGCATATTATTATCTTCTACCCCAGACTTCCTTATTTCTCACAATATTGCATCCAATCACTCAGCCTTGAAATCTGTGTCACCTTTGACTTCCCCTTCTTCCTCACTTTCCATGTCCAATCCCCAAATTCCTTCCTAATTGATTTTTGCATGTTAATACTACTAGCACTTAGACATAAGTTGCTGTGAGAACAAAATATGTTAATATATATAAATGTATGTATAAAACTTAGCAAACCCACAACTTTCAAATATTGTAAACTGGAGTACTCATGATTACTGCTATACAACCACAGCCTTCCTAGATGGTTTCCCTCTGCTCTTCTTTGCTTGATTATCTTAGACATCATTAAGACATTTCATTCATTCAACCAGTCACTTATGTAGTCCTTCCTTCATATTTACTCTCCAAACATGCAAATGTAAATCCAACCAACCCCAGAACCAATGATCTTGTGGTCAATGTTCTTAAAGTCTTGCTTGAATTGTGTTGTTCTCCTCAAAAACATTAGAGGGCTCCCCATGCCTGTGGGATAAAGTCCAGACTCAAGATTAGTCCTTCAAAGCCCTTCTAATCTGACCCTAATCTACTTTTCCAATTTCTGCCAATACTCCCTGGTAGACAGATATACCAACCTGGCCCCCATCCTCAGACACACTTTTCTCCTACCTGTCTCCAGGCCTTCCCCCAGTTCTTATGCAGCTCTTTTCTGTGCAATATAGGCAAATGTTTCAGCCGTCCTATCCCAAATTCTACTTAGTTTTGAAGAACCCAGTTCAAATTCTATCTGGAAACATTCTTCCATCATGACAATGCACAATGATCACTTCCTCCTCAGAAATCCTCTGATATTTTTATCTACATCAAAATCCAATTTTTTGGCAATTATATGCTGCCTTTTGTTATGTAACTGTTCTGTATATGTTTTATGTCTCCAACTGATTTGTAAACCTCACAAGGTCAAGAGCCATGTCTTTTTTTTACATGCTACTTATGTTCATCCAATTAATACTTATGTACTGCATGCACTATGCTGGAGTAGGGAGGGTAGTGGAAACCCAAAGATAACAAAGCTATTATTATCTCACCAAACTCCTATGGGATTTGGCCTTTGGAAAATTCTTAGATTATCCTGTTAGAGAAAATGATACTCATGTGAATAGAGAATATAATGAATAGACTCATTTGAGTGCAGGAAAGTATTAACCATGCCTTAGTACCAATAAGGAGAGAAGCATCCCTTCTTTCCTTCCCTTTTGCTTTCTTTCATTCAAGAAATTTGGAAAAACAACCCAAGGACTTTGTAAAAGAGGCTAGATTGGAAGATGTAGCATTAATATCTTGAGTCTACTTCTCCCCTCCCCTTAGAGCTAAACAGTTCACAGTTTAAAAAAAAAAAAAAAAGAAAAAAAAGATGAAAACAAAGGTTTGCCAAATGCAAACCAGCAAAGAAAATGTTCAGAAATCTGCCGATTTAGGGTTAAGGTTACATTGTGTTATGTAATAGCAACACCCACTGGCCACATGGAGAATACCTCAGCACATTGTTAGCCTTTAGTCTTTTTTTTTTTTTTTTTTAATCCAAGTTACTTTACTTCCCTGGGATAGCCAAAGAAAGAAGGAGAACAAAACTGTCAAATATAGAAACTGGGATAGGATTTCCATTAAAAATTATTCCAGAAAAGTTAAAATTGACTAGATTATGGCAGAAAGTTTTGGCAAATCAAAGGAATTCATTAGACCCACAGGGGAAGGTGACATCAGAGAATTCCAATATCATATTCCTTATTTTCTGCCAAAAACTCCAGATTCACCACAGAGACCCTCAGCTCACCAAACTTGTAGTAAAAATGAGCCTCACCTTGTCTCTTTTCCTCTTTTGTTTATTTCAGATTATTTTTATAACCAGTAAGAGTGAAAGCTATCAGTTTATTTTTTTTTTACTTTTTTTCAAAACATATGCAAGGATAATTTTTCAACACTGGCCTTTGCAAAATCTTGTGTTTTTCCTCTCACCCCTCCCCTAGATGGCACGTAATCCAATATGTTAAACATGGTAAAAATAAATGTTAAATCCAATACAGGCATATATAGTTATACAATTATCTTGCTGTACAAAAAAAAATAGATCAAAAAGGAAAAAAAATTAGAAAGAAAATAAAATTCACACAAAACAACAAAAGAAGTGAAAATGCTATGTTGTGATCCATTTTCAGTTCCCACTGTCCCTTCTCTGGGTATAAACGGCTCTGTTCATCACACAATCATTGGAACTGGCCTATCAGTTTACTTTAATAAGATTACAAAAAGACCTTTCTAATGGTTAGGAAAAACATTCAATTGTCTATTCTTTAAAATGTAAGCAATTTCTGATGCGTGTTCTAGTGAAATAAAAGTAATCCATAATATATGCCTTTATGATGAGAACTCAAATCAGCTTGTTCTCTCCCTAAGACCAAAATTCTTTAATCAGATCATCCCAACTCCTCCCAGATTCCTTCAAATACCATTTATCTCCCCATTTCTTTCCTCGTTTCTCCTTTCCTTTTGTTCTAGACTTTTTTTTTTTTTTTGCTGAGGCAATTGTAGTTAAGTGACTTGCCCAGGGTCACACAGCTAGGAAGTGTTAAGTGTCTGAGACCAGATTTGAACTCTGGTCCTCCTGAATTCAAGGCTGGTGCTCTATCCACTGCGCCACCTAGCTGCCCCCCTTCCTTCCTTTTGTCTATAAAAATTACCCCTTCCCAATGTCACAAAATCTTTGGATTTTGTGACCTTTTCTTGGGAATAAAGATATCTTTTGGCAGGGAAAATGCTCTAAATTTTTTAATTTGTCACAAGTTTTGTCCCTTACCTTTCAAAGCAATAACTGTTTTTCCAACCTCATCATTTATATTCTTTGAAATCAATCAAAAAAATTTTAAGAGCATGTTCTCTGCCAAGCACAGGGCTAGACACTAGTTATGCAAAAACAAAAATGAAACAATCTCTGCCCTTCAAAAGCTTCCAGTCTAATGGGGAAAACAACATATACATGAATAATAAGATGCAAAATATATACAGATTAAATAAAAGGTAATTGAGGTTGGGGAGATGACACCAAAAGCTCGGGGAATCAGCTCTGATGGGAACTACAGGTTCCAGAAAACAGAGCTATGAGGAGAAAATACATTCCAAGCATGCGCGACAGCGTATACAAAGACAAAATGACCTTATCTCATTAGCACACCAGGCCTACCTCAATGACCATATTGTGTGTAATTTTTTTCTTTGCTTTAAGATAAGGTTGCTGTATGGCAATAAACAACTTTGCTGAAAGAGGAGCCATATTTTTAAATGCATCCCTCCAACGCAGCACAAGATTTGAGGGGTGCATGTACGTGGCGGTGGTACTAAGCAGTAGGAGTGGTACATGTGAAGAATAGAAAACAGTTCATGGAGGAGAGTAACATAAATAGCCCACAGCCTACATGTGGACTTCTGACCAAAGTCACTATCTCCCTTCTGGGGCCAAAGGAGAATCTAGAACCCCATTCCTTCTCCACAGAAGTTGGAAGCCAGAAAGACTAAAGCTTCCTTCTCTCAAGCTGTCATTCACAGGGAAGAGATCATTAAATAATCAGCCTCCACTAATGAGGAGTCTTCTGCAAAGTATTTTGGGCCTAAGAGTAGACGAGTAATTTTGAGCCAGGTTGTGAATGGTCTTAAATACCAAAAAGAGGCGCTCATATTTGACCCTAGAAGTGATAGAGAAGCACTGGACTGTGTGTCCAGTAGGAGAGTAACACAGCCAGACCTGTGCTTTCCTCCTCCATCATTTCATCGTTGTCTTCACAGCAACCCTATCCAGGAGGCTTGATATGTGCCATTATTCCTATTTTACAGAAGAAGAAACTGAGGATCAAATAAATGAATTATTTTGCCTTTTTATTCTATTTGTGTTGTTTCTGGATCTTTCATTTTGACCCACAAGACCTAATGCACTTGGCGAGAAAGAGGCACAACTGAGAGCAGAGCTGAGGTCTTTTTGCCCTACAACCAGCTCTCTCTCTGTTAGACCACTCTTCTTCTTCAAGAAAGGAATGTGAATATGAGCTGCCACAGCTTCTTACCTTCAGCTGTGATGACCATAATCTTTTGCTTCAGGTCTATTAAGGGTTTAATTAAACAGAGCCGAGGCTCCTGCTTCTGACTGAGGCAAATTCCATTGTGATTCACCACCATCCAGTTCCGATCATATAACAATCCTTGGTTTCCAATTGGCCATTTGGTAACCTAAAGAAGGAATCCGTAAAAGTCACTATTAAAAAGGCAGACCCGCTTTCAGCAAGAATCCTTTACATAAATTATTGCATAAATATTTTAGCATAGTTTGCACACTGAATCCTAAATAGAGATTATAATTTAATTACATAATATTATATAATTACAATTATTTAATTATAATTAAAGGGCAGCTAGGTAGCATAGTAGATAGAGTGATAAACTTTAGTCAGGAACTTTCATCTTCTTAAATTCAAATCTGGCCTCAGACACTTCCCAGCTGTGTGACCCTGAGCCAGTCATTTTGCCCTGTTTGCCTCAATTTCCTCATATGTAAAATGGGGTGTGTTAAATTAAATGCTCTTTAAAGCCTTTTTTAGAGAACATGAGCTCATGCATGTCCATTTGATCTCCTTTTAAAGCTAGGCCAACAGTCAGCCAGATACTTTGA
Organism: Sminthopsis crassicaudata; assembly: GCF_048593235.1. Taxonomy (NCBI): domain Eukaryota; kingdom Metazoa; phylum Chordata; class Mammalia; order Dasyuromorphia; family Dasyuridae; genus Sminthopsis; species Sminthopsis crassicaudata. The sequence goes on along the minus strand of NC_133617.1, from coordinate 353,021,241 downwards.
ATTTTTTTTCTACTGATTTTGAGGTCCAAAAGACCAAAAGAAGTAGTAGTACAGATTTTTCATTTCATTCCTTACTCATTGCTGCAAATGGTTCTTTACATACACTAGTGACCACCTCTCTCAGAAATTGGTAAGCAGGTTAAAACCAGCCCCTAGGTGTTGCCTCATCAAGGAATCACTCCTTTGAGGCTAACAGGTTAATTTTGCAAAATGTAAATTGCATTTTTGGATTTTATTGTTCAGTCAATACTAGGAAATTTCTGTGTTGAGTTTTGTGTCTTTGTAGCATTTTAGATAATATGTGTTTGTACTTTTGTTGTATAGAATGAAAGAAAATTGTATTAAATAAACCTCAAGGACTGAAATTTCTTTTAGTTCCAAAGGGAGGATTCTATTATCTTAAACACAGAATGAATTGTTTGCAGTAGGACCACAAAATTCAGAGCTGTAAGGAATGTTAGAGGTCAATTTTATAGACAAGAAAACTGAACTAAAGAGAAGTTAGACAACTTGTCCATGGTCACACTGTTAGTAAATGCCTTCAGTAAGTTTTGAACTCAGTAAAATATAAGCCCCTTGATGTCAAGAACTGGGTTTTGTTATGCCACTGTTCTCTTAGAGTCTAACAGCGTCATGCATATTTCGGGCATCTAGTAAGTATTTGTTGGATTGGATTGCCAAGAGAGAATATCTGTCTATCAATCAACCAGTCAATAAGCACCTCCAGGCTCTGTGCTAGGTTCTAGAGATAGAAAAATGAACCAGGAAAAGTGGACATAAAACAACCCATAAAATAAATTCCAGTTACAGCAAGGATATCTCTAAGTGAGAGAAATGGACTCAGTATAAGTTCAGAAGAACTTCAGAAGTTCTCAAGAGATTCTGTCATCCCTTGGTTTTTTAAGTAATGGTAAAGCATTGTAAGTAAGATAATCACAATGGGCAGAAGCATTCCAAAGGAATAATAATAATGACAATAACTAACATTTGTAGAGGGGATACAAAGCTTTCAAAACACCTTGTGCATTACCACTTTAGTGCACTAGCCCTATCTCAAGGACTATGTTGTATGCAATATTTTTTCTTTGCTTTAATGAGGTTGCTGTATGGAGATTAAAACTATGTTAAAATAGAAGCCCTCCCAAGGCCATGTTTAAAACGCTTACCTCCAAGGCAGCACAAGATTTGATGGGATAAATAAAGATGTTGGTGATGGTAAGTGGTGGGAACCCTCCATCCAGTGCTGCTGTAGAAACCAATGGAGCAATGTGTTGGCCACCTCCTGGCTCAGTCTCAGGAGGATGCAAATCCATGCTTTTCACAGTCACAGAGGAATTGTTCAGTCCAGCCTGGAGGAGGACATCTTCCTGAAGAAATTTCCCAGGTTCGTTCCTGTTGACCCTTGTGTCTCGTCCCACAGGTTCTACTGATATGGCAGCAGTTTTCCCAGAAGTCATTGGGAAGGGAAGTCTACTGTCTGCTTTACCTAACCTGGTTGCTATTATGAACTTCAGAAAAGTCTGAGCATCTTCAAAAGTTGACATGTAACCAAATGATATTCTTACTGAGCCAGTGGGGTGACCGTCGATGATATCTATATCATCCCCACAGATATGGCCAGCCTAGGAATAAAAAGAAAATCATAAGCCCACAGTAATATTCTTTCTTCATTGTTTTATTTATTTAATATTTTTTATTTAATATTCATTATTGAAGGAAGGAAGGAAGGAAAGAAAAGGAGAGGAGAGGAGAGGAGAGGAAAGAAAGAAAGAGGGAAAAGCAAGACTCTATCAAGATTTCTTATAAACCAACAAAAAATCCAAGTACTTAATTGATGCCATTTAATCCTAGCTCCACATTTCATGGCAACTACTACTCCTGCCTCCAGACAATCCAAGTAAGGCTTAGAGTACATATTTTCACCAAATCATAAAATAAAATAAAATGCAAAACTTGTAATGTAGATAATCAGAAATGATATTGTGTTTAAAAGATATTTACCATTTAATTAAAACTTTCTTCCAGATGTAATCAGAAACCCTGAAGGAATAAGGGCAAGAAGAAAGCTTTGGAGCAAAAAGTGGGAAGTATCGATGAATTTCCATTCCAGAGACAAATCCTAGAATGTGTCTCCATTTAAAGGACTTTCTACAACCTCTTCCTCTTAGATGGAGAGGGAATCCTATATTTATTGAGCTTCTACCATGTCCTCAGCAGTCTCAAAGAGGGGAAGTGGGCTGAGAAAATGTGACAATAAAATAAGACATTCCCTGCTCTCAAGAGGCATGCCCCCATACAATCAGAAGTCAGAGTTTTATGATTGTTTTCAAAATATCTGTGAGCAATCATGGCCTCTAAAGCAGAGAAAGGAGATGCCAGTGGAAGCTTAAGTTATCAGGCAAGACTTCTGAAGTAGATGAGATTTAATATGGACTCTGAAGAATGAAAGGCCTTTGAACCAGGAGGAGCCAGGGTGCAAAGAGAACAGCATGTCTAGGGTGAGCATGTGTGGTAGGAGGTTCTAGGTCCCTGCTGTCCAGATCTCTTCCTTTGCTCTAGGAAGGAGATGGGTCATAATGGAAGATGACTCATTTGATGAGACTAAAATCTCTCCTCAGAGACCAGATTCTGCTCCAAAAATGATGGGGAAGAGTATGCAGTGGAAAGTCATGAGGATCTGAGTTCAAATCCATCCTCAGATACTTAATACTGTGTGACCTGGGCAAGTCATTTACCTCAACTGCCTTGTAAAAAAAAAAAAATACTAAATGATGAGGGACCCAATTTCCCTAAGCCCAGGATCTACCTGGAAAATTTATTTCTAATTTATTTCTACCTCTTCTATTTCTGCCTGAATGACAAAGATAATTTATGTTGGGTATGCTTGAAAAACAAGACTACATAGAATTGTAGACACATAGTCCCAATGGTTTCAAACATCAAGCTGAAGAGTCTCATCTTGATTTAATAGCCAAGAAGGAGCTACTGTGAGAGACAGCATTTCAATGGGCCTAGAGGACTAGTCTCTGAATCAAGAAGACTAGGCTCACTTTTTGCTTCTGACATATACAAGCTAGATGTCAACTTTAATCTGGAAACTTCCACAAATATAAATTATAAATTGCCAATGTACATTGGTCAATGGAATGCCAGAACCAAAAAACACCTGACAGATAAAAATATTGAAAAATTTTGGGAAAGAAATAAACTTGGAGTCTTGAAGTCTTTGGAGAACTTGATTTTGAATCATGGATGAAACTATTTACTCCCTATGTGATCCTGAACAAATCAATGAACCTTCCTAGCCCTCAGTTTCCACACTTGTAAAATGAGGATTGAAATAAATGATCTTTGAGGTTCATTCCACCTGGAAGACCATGATCTCATGAGGAAAGCAGCACTTTAGAAAAATTAACCTGGCCATTCTGTGCTAAGTGTAGAGTCTCATTAGGAGCCTAAAGTAAAAATGACAGAATATAAAAGGACCCAGGGAAATATGTCACCAGTAAAAATGGAGTAGAAAGATGAGTATTAGGTTATTAGAGCTAGAATGCATCTCAAAGATCAGGTAGTCCAATCCTAGCTAGAAACAGAGACCTGAAGAGGTTAACTGGAGAGTCAGTCCCTTGACTTACTCCACTCATACAGTAAGTTAGTAGCAGAAAATCCTAGAGACGTTTTTGAAGAATACTTCGTTAATCTTCCCCGAGGAGTTAGAGAGAAACAGATGAAGTTAACATGCACAAAAATGTTCAAAGTATTATGATGATTAAAGGACTTCCCAAAGGAATGATGTATCAAAAAGTCTATGCTGAAGGATATGAATTTCCATTAATATTAAAAGAACATACAGTGACTCTATACTTTGCTCCCAGACATAGATTATTTACTTTTGAAGATCCAGCACTGGAAAAATCCTCATTTTGATATCATGAAAACTTTGCCTAAATATTAACTCAGAAAGTGTAGGGAATATTTTAATTCAGTGAAAGTTTTGCTATCTTCTAATCTGGGAGAAATAAGATATCAGTTAGTCAAAAATTTCTATCTAGTTATATGGGACAGTGACTCTTATCCAAAATAAAATCAGAGATCCTCAAGGGAGAAAAGCAAAAAAGGGATTTATTTAGATCTTGGGAGAAAGGACGACTCCCAAGAGTCAAGATGTCAGTGGAGGAATGCAAAGTTCAAACTGCAAACACAGGCTTATATATATAGATCCTAACCAGAAGCCCCCACCCCGCCCTCTGACTTTTTCTCCCATTGCTGGAGAGTTCGAATTTGCCCAGAGACTGAATATGGACCCCAGAACACACTTTACCATAATAGTGAATGAAAAGAGTGGGGAGACAGGAGGGAAATGTTTATCTAAAATAATCAAACACCTGCAGCTTTTTGCTGTAGCTCGACTTGTTATTGCAAAGTCTCAAGTCACAATTAATGCATAGGTCGAAGCCACATCCTTATGAGAGGGTCTTCACTCAGTTTATCCCATTCACCGCCTTTAAAGTCCACACCTAAATTAGAGCAGGTTTTGCCTTTCCTTTATTCTCCCTCTTAAGAGCCATACATTCCTGAGAGAACAGTGGAATAGATGTTTAAATCCTCATTATTTATGAAAGTCTTAGAAGACTGAGACCAGTTTCATTACATTCTTTCCTCCCTAACAAAACCAACAAAAGCAGCTCCTTGTTTAATGTCCCTCTCTTGTAATTATCTTCTAATTTATCTAATTATCTTCAGAATTAGGGCAGATATTGAATAGCTCTTATCACAGGATTACCTATTTTCAGAGTTTTTATTGTTCAAGTATTGGATCGCACCATGGACACCAGTAAATTTATAATCCCTTTTAGATTTTGTGTTATTTGAATCACTAGGCGGTGTAGTAGATAGAGGGCCAGGTCTGATATCAATCAGGAAGGCTCATTTTCCTGAATTCAAATCTGTGTAACCTGGAAGTGTGTGTGTGTCTGTGTGTGTGTGTGTGTGTGTGTGTGTGTGTGTATGTGTGTGTGTGTGTGTGTGTGTTTGTGTACACACATAATCCTGCCACTATATAATCCCAACCAAGTCACTTAACACTATTTACCCCCATTTTTTCATCTGTAAAATGAGCCAGAGAAAGAGGCGGATGCAGCTAAAATGACTAATCAACACCATGTGCTTTGTACAGAACTTTAATGCTATGGGAATGACCAGGAAGTAGAAACTTCCTTATATCACAATAAAATGTTAATGAGCTTTTTTTTTTTTTTTAAACAAAGGCCAATTGGCATAGAATCATAAGATTTAGGGTCAGAGGAAATCTGACATTAACCAGTTCCTTGACTGATAACAGAGGCTGAACAAGGGGAGTATAAATCATTTGCTCTAGTTCAGACTGGCAACAAGTTATTAGACCTGGCATGAATATGAACCCATTTCTTCTGATTCCAAGAAATCACAAGATCTTATTTGATTGGAAGGTTACCTAAGCACCTTTAAAACTGACATTTCTTTCTTCAATTCCTGACAAGCAATTATCTTTCTTCTACTTGAAGACATTTGGTAATGGCTCACTAACTCAGTACAATTCATTCTACTTTTTGGACAATTTTGAGTGGGAAAATTTTCTTTTTGGGGGGTGGGGGATGGGCTTGAAGTCTGCTTCTCATTAATTTCTACTCATTAGCCCTGGTTCTGTCCACTGTGGCCAAGCTGAACAGCATTTGGAGAAGGTGTAAAAGGTGCTGGTTTCTAGTTTAATGTTTAGGTGTTCATAGAACTATAGATTTAAAACCATAAAGCTAATTTTCATGCTCTCAGTTCTAAACACTTTTTTCTTAATCAAATAAGAGTTTTTGTTCTAGGTGTTACTTGGGTTATTGCTATGGTTACTAGTTACTTGACTCATGAATTTGATCAATAAAAATGACCTTATTTTGTAGTTACATCTAGAGCCCATAGAACCTTTCCTTCTGACTTGGAGCTAAAATCTTGCATATTTATTGTTTCCCCACTAGAATTGTTGTTGGTCTTTCCTTTCAAAGATATCATTGGATGAAGTCCTGGCACACGCCTATGAACAGGATTTGTGAGGCAGAATTGTGCAGCGTCCTCAGCCTTACCAAACTCTACCTGACTGGTGATGGCTGGGATACAATGGATGTCTGACCAAGCACTTCACAGCACCTGCTTCAGCACCTTCATGGCCCATTCCTCTGGGAGAAGTCTTTACATAGCTGGGGTAGACAGCCCCCTAACTCACTGTGGAGGGGGCTTATCCTTAACATGATTACCCATTTGTACAACCACAGGGACTTGGGTGAAGATAAGCATCAAAGGTGGATAAGTACCCCTGAAAAAGGCTCTGCAAGCCCTCATACCAGAATATAATCTCCTTAAGAGCAAGGACTCCTTTTTTTTTTTTCATTTTTATATTCAGCATTTAGCAAAGAGCTTTGATCACAGTTAAGTTCTCAAAAAAAAAGAAAATGCCTTATTCATTCAGTCATTCTGAACAAACTAAAATTTACACACTTGTATGGTTTATTTACTCCCCACCACAAATATACAACTTTTTCTTAAAAAACTAATTAACAGCCCAAAAACATGGCAGAAAGAAGCTAAGATGTTATCTGTGCTCTCCCTGTTTTTCTCAGAAACAATAAGTTAAGCCTCCAAACAGATTCTGGAGTGACAAAGTCCACAAAAAAAAAAAAAAAAAAAAAAAAAAAAAAAAAAAAAAGATTTTCCAGCTTAAAACAACTTAGAATGACTTTAGGAAAGGTCTGTCTCACTTGGGTAAAGGTGAGAGCAGCCCAGCACAGACAGCAACCAAGGCCCGTTGGTCCTGGATCAGCATGCTGTGGCACAGCAGGCCAGCTGTGAGGCCCCCAGCCCCAGCACAAAGGTAAGCTTCAAGCCCCAGAACCCCAGCATAACGAGCTTAACCAGGCCAGGCCACCCAGCACAGTGGGCAAGCCATAAGCACCTGAAGCCCTGGCATGGAAAACCAGTGACTCCTGCCTCCCAGCCTAAGAACTTGGGACCATGGTGCCTCATGGAGGGCCCCAGGAGCAGAGCTCAACTTTAAAAGTCAAGAAACAGACTAAAAAATGAGGGAGAAGCAGAAGGGATCTCGCCCATAGAAAGTAACCATGGTGACAGGAAATATAAATATAAACTCAGAAGAGGGCAACACTATCAAAATGCTTTCAGGGAAGCCTGAAGATGAATTGGTCTCAAGACCAAAAGGTCCTCTTAGAAGAGGCCAAATAAAAGAGGTAGAAGAAAAATTGGAAAAGAAATGAGAGACTTATGCATGAGAATTTTTAAAAGAGTCAACAGCTTGAAAAAGGAAGCATAAATTGACTGAAGAGGGGCAGCTAGGTGGTGCAGTGCATGGAGCACCAGCCCTGAAGTGAGGAGGACCAGAGTTCAAATCTGACCTCAGACACTTAACACTTCCTAGCTGAGTGACTTAGACTTTGGGCAAGACACAACTCCAACTGCCACAGCAACATAAATAAATAAATAAATAATGGAAGAAAATAACTCCTTTAAAAGTAGAATTACCAAATGGAAAGGGTACTACAAAAAGTAACTGAAGAAAATTCCTTAAAAATTAGAATTAGAATCAAACAAAATAAAAAAATGAATAGATAGAAGAAAATGTAAAACGCCTCACTGGAAGAATTGCTATTGTCCTTCAATTTCAAAGAGAGCCAAAAAGAGAGACACTATGTTAGAGTTAAGTTATAGTGTGTCCAACTTGGCTGATCAGACCAATATGAGTTTAGAGTGCTCTGCCACAGGTCAGTCGCAAATAAACACTTGTTTATTTATAAATAAATTTATTTTTATTTATTATTTATAAGAACATATAAACATTTGAGGTAGCTTCTCTAATTTTGTGTATTTTGTGTTTCCTTTGGGCTAATTCAATTCTGCTTTGCTCATAGAGCATAGTACTTCTCTGATGAGGGCAAGCCATACTGGGTGGTCTTGTGCCAGTGTCTCCCATGTGATACAATCGATTCTTAAGAGCAACCTTGAGAATGTCTCTGTATTACTTTTCCTGATCAGCTTGTGAGCACTTGCCCTGTGTGATGTACAATACAGCCAGCCCAGTGGAGTTGGCCAGCTCTCTGCAGTGGAGTTAGAGTGCTTGGCAGTCTAGTTCAAGAAAGAATCTCAGTGTCTGGTACCTTATCCTGCCAGGAAATCTTCAGAATCTTCCTAAGACAATTCAAGTGGAAGCGATTCCATTTTCTGACATGGCTGGTAGATCATCCAGGTTTCATAGGCACATAACAGTGAGGTCAGCACAATGGCTCTATAGATCTCCAGTTTGATAGTCAGTCTAATAACCCTCTTCTACATTTTCCATACCAAATTCTTAGAGAAGTAAAGTGAGTTCCAGGAAGAAATAAGCAGCAAAGCTATACTAGTAGGGTACCTCAACCTCCTCCTCTCAGAACTAAATAAATCTAATCAAAAAATAAACAAGAAAGAAGTTAAGGAGATGAAAAGAATTTTAGAAAACTTTGATATGATGAACTTCTGTTAAAAATGGAGATAGAGAGAAATATACCTTCTTCTCAGAGGTACCTACACAAAATTGTAGATGAGACCTACACAAAAATTGACTATGTCTCAGAGTATAAAAATCTCACAATCTAATGCAGAAAGGTATGAATAGTAAATGAGTCCTTTTAAGGACTTGACTCAATAAAAATTACATGTAATAAAGGGCCATGGAAAGCTAGCCTAAAAAGAGTGAGTCAAACAACAAATCATAGAAATAATCGATAATTTCACCAAAGAGAACAACAACAATGAGACAACATACCAAAATTTATGGGATTCAACCAATGCAGTTCTTAAGGGAAATTTTATAATACTTGTATTAATAAAATAAAGAAAGAGAAGATCAATGAATTGGGCACGTAATTCAAAAATCTAGAAAAAGAACAAAGTAAAAATCTCCAATTAAATACCAAATTAGAAATTCTGAAAAAGAGATAAATAAAATTAAAAGTAAGAAAACTATTAAACTAATAAATAAAACTAAGCATTGGTTTTATGAAAAATGAATAAAACATAAACTTTTGATTTGATTAGAAAAAAAGAAAGAGGGAAACCTAGCTACTAGTATCAAAAATCAAAAAAGTGAAGCCATCACCAAGGAAGGGAAAATTAAAGCAATAATTAGGAACTACTTTGCTCAATTGTATGCCAATAAATCTAACAATGTATGTGAAATGAATAAATATTTACAAAAATATAAATTGTCCAGATTAACAGAAGAGGAAATTTTAAAAACTTAAATAATCCAATTTTAGGAAAAAATTGAATAAAACCATGAATGAATTCCCTAAGAAAAAATTTCCAGAGAATTAATTCAAACATTCTGGAGAGCAATCTGGAACTGCCTCCAAAGAGCTATAAAATTCTGCATACCCTTTGATCCTGCAACACCACTACTAGGTTATATCCCAAAGAGTCATTAAAAAAAAAAAAAAAAAAAAAAAAAACCAGGAAAATAACCCACATGTACAAAAATATTTTTAGCAGTTCCTTTTGTGCTGGCAAAGAATCAAAAATTGAAAGGATGCCCATCAATTGGGGATACTTTGAACAGGTCATAGTATATGAATGTAATGGAATACTACTGTTCCATAAGAAATGATGAACAGGTAGATTTCAGAAAAAGCTGGAAAAAGCTTACATGAACCAATGCTGAATGAAGTGAGCAAAACCAGGAGAATATTGTACAAGGTAACATTGTGCAGATGACCAACTAGGATAAACTTAGCTATTCTCAGCAATGCAATGATCCAAGACAATTCCAAGGGACTCATCATGGAAAATGCTGACCATATCCGGAAAAAGAACTATGCAGTCTGAATGCAGATCAAATCATACTATTTTTACTTTTGGGGGATTTTTTTGGTTTTTTCTTTCTTGTGGTTTTTTTTTCCTTCTTGCTCTAGTCTTCCTCCACAATTTGACTAATATGGAAATCTGTTTAATATGATTGTACATATATAATCTATTTCAGATTACTTGCTGTCTTGGAAAGGGGGAGAGAATGAAGGAAGAGAAAAATTTGGAACTCAAAATCTTACAAAGATGAATGTTGAAAACTATCTTTACATATAATTGAAAAAATACCATTAAGTTAAAAAATTAATTATAATTATAAAATACTAGTGTGTACAGTATGCTACATGTCATGTTATATGTTATATGATCTAGAGTTCACACTCTTTTAAAAAACACAAAGAAAAAAAATTTTAAAACCTCTCTTCCTCTGTTATGCATATCCCTGCAATTTATCAAAATAAAATTAATCAATAAAGACAGATGCTCACCCTCAGAAAACAATCAAGATAGAATTAATATACAACTGTGGTTTTTCCATGCTTATGTCTCTATATGGTGGTCTTGTCTTACTTCCTTCTTTAAGATGTGGGACAGCATTAAATGGGTTTAGGACTTACCTGAAGATTCTTTTTAATGGTCTCATTGCTGATTTTCAGGTGCCTCTGGCATGCCCCTGTATTACAGAAACATCCAGTCCGAACATGAATATTGTGAAGGCTGGCCATTTTTTCTATCTATGGATTAAATAAAATGTGAAAGTAGCATAGGGAAACAAGTACAGCATTTTAACATTTTATATATATATATGTCTTACACTTTGAATGGCCTGAAATAATGTATTTTATTCAAGATTGTTCATCTTTCTGGGTCTCATTTTCTTCATCTATAAATTCAGTTGGAGTTGACAATTTCCAAGCTCTAAGTTCTAAGAATCTATGATTCTGCCACTAATTCTTGTCTTGCTTCATTCTTTAGGATCTGGAGCAGCATTAAGCATTTTGCATTAGCTAAAAGCATAACAAAGAGCCTACCTCAGAGTCAAAAAGATATATGCTGGTTGTATGGCTTGAGTAAATCACCTCAGTGATCAGGCAACTTTCAAATATTATAAACAGTGGAAAAACTGCAATCCTGCACTGGAAAGTTACATTCCTCATAAGAGAGTTCCCTACAGTCATGAAATCATTGGTCTAGACAAAAATGAAATCTCCAGCAGCTAGCACTGTGCTTGGTATATGGGAAGCATTTAAAAGATAATCTTTGAATTAAGTTAAAGTGAAAATGCTTAGTACAAGTTAATTTGTATGACAAGAAATTACCATAAACATAACAAAATTAAATTTCCACACCCCAATGATCCACTGGTTTTAAATAATATTCATAGCAAAATACTAGTACCAATAAAGTTGGGGGTGGAAACTGTTCTTTGAAATTTGTCATAATGAGATTAGACTTTCTTAAACTCTCCTATTATCCCTTAAAATTTTCATACTGAATTAAGGGACCCAGAAGTAGAACCCCTTTAACATGAGTGTGTTATATGTAACCCACCTTCTGAAGAGAAGTGATAAACTTAGAGTTCAGAACGAGACATCCATGATGTAGTCACTGTGGGAATTTGTTTTGCTTGATTATGCATGTTTGTTATAAGGATTTTGTTTTTTTTTTGTTTTGTTTTGTTTTTTTTAATGGGGAGTGCAGAGAAAAAAAAATTGTTAACTGAAATTTTAATTCAATTTTTAAAGGAGAAACTATTAGTGCATTATGATTTTGGTTTTTATTTTTCTGATTTAGATTATTAAGGATAGATAATATGTCCAGAAAAATATGTCTAGACATAAAGCCTACTCCATCAGACTCATCTTCTTAGTCTTGCCTTCTTATTACTTCCTCTCAATCATACTTTGCTGCCACTTCTATTAAAAGTTTTTATTCTTCCAAGTCAATTCAGTTGAACATGCATTTTCAAAAGCCCTATGTGCAAGGCACTCCTATCCAAGCCCTCTTCAGGTGTCTACTTTTTTTAGGTGGTAGATAGGTGGTGATCTGGAATATATACAACTCTACAGCTTTTAGAATTTCATTAAAGGAAAGTATTTAGCCTCACTTTATGAAGTTCAAAAATCCATTTGGCAGCACTGGGATTATTTTTTTTTTTCAAATTGGGAAGTGAGACTAAGTCAGAGTGACCTCTAAAAAGCAGGATTTGCTTTAAGTGACTCTAGAGAATCATAAATCTGGAGCTGGAACAACTATACATTTGCTTACAGTCTTCAGTTTGAATTTAACATTGGAAAAACCACAGAACTTGATTATCAGGGTGTTTGTGTTGGGAAAGGGGTGAGGGAAGAGATGCACAGATGGACAAAAGGAAGGGGAGTGATCTACATTGTTGATCCTGATAATATTAATAATTCTGTTTTACTTTTGCACAGAAACTCAATTCCAAGTTTCAAAGAATAACTTAAAAATAAATGTCAGTATCACAAGCTGCTTAGGTCTGTCTGAATTACATTGAGCTATGTTAGGGTCCATGAAAATGTCTCAGAAGTTTTTGGCATATCTAGGGTAATTTCCTGCTGCACTGGTGAGCTTTTATCACTTTCCTTCTTCTTTTCTTTTTCCTTGCTAGTAGTTGTGACCACTTACAGCCATAAGAATGCCTATTTCATAGGACCATAGAGACCATTAGAGACCATCATGTCCAATGCCTTCATGTTACAAATGAATAATTGTGGTTCAAAGAACCTGTTAATTAATCCAACCCTCTTGAAAGAAATTCAGATTTATGTTTTAAAGGCAACTAAAATATTCATATCTTTAGACACAGAGATCTCACTACCAAACATGTACTCTGATAAATTCAATTACTTTTTTCTGTTTTTTAAAAAAATTAATATACAAAAATATTCATAGCAGAACTTTTTGTGGTTCAAAAGAATTGGAAACAAGGTGGGTATCTATAGATTGAAGCATGGCTAATAAAATTGCAGAATGTGAATATAATAGAATATTATTGTTTCATAAGAAATGGTGAACACAGAAAAGAATTTTCTGATCTGATGCAGAATGAATTATGCAGAACAAAAACAATATGCACAACAACAATGAAAACGGAAACTACAATTGAATGAAATTGATCTCAATACAATTATAATGTTAGAACATAGCTTCAGTGAACTGAGAAATTGTACCTCTTTCCCTTCACTGCAGAGTTGAAGTCACTGTGAATAAAGAATACTGCATATACTGTTCTCACTGAAATTTTTTTTTATTTCCTCTAAGCTCTAAAAATTGACCCTTTGGTAGTTTTGATTGCTGAAAAAGTGAATGTTAATCTTTATTACCAGGAATGGTTTATATACACACAAAACAGAGTTCTTATACATACTAACAGAAATAAATATTTATAAAATATATAAATTTTATATTTATATAAATATAAATAAAATAAAAATGAATCAAATAATATTTTTCAAAGTAAATATAAGCCAAGTGAGAACCTAGGGGAGGGAAAGGCTCCTCTATATATATTGCATAGATTTTATCAATGAGTTTTGTGAGCATAATTTCAGCAGTTCAAAGGTCTTATTATTAAAGGGCTTGGGGACTGTTTTCTGAATGGTTTGAAATTGCCATCAAATTGTGACCTTCCATATTGGAGGAGGGGTGAGGAGAAAGGGTGTTATAGTTTTAAGATTAGCAAAGTGAGAAATAAAAAAACAAAACAAAACAAAAAAAAAAAAAAAAATCTTGCTACCTGGGAATAACCAATGATGTCTCCATTGTCATCCAACACATTAAAGTTAATGATTGGACCCTGGGTCTCGGGATTGTTGAATTCTGTATCACTATAAATCTGAATCACAGGTGCTCCATTTGGGTATTGAAGAGAGACCAGCACAGTGTAGGTGTAGTGAACCAAGGCAAAAGTATGTTGTTTTATGTTTTCCATTCCACCTAGCAAGGAAAAAGTTTCTAAGTTATTCTCTTGTTGGTGAACAAATTGAACATATATATAAATGATAATTAAATACAACTTATTTCTAAAATAATTTCTCAGAAGCAAAATGCATACAGCAGAAGTAAATCCACATAGAGAGAAAGGAAAAATTTTCCACTGACCTGTCAGTCTTTCTAGCACATCAAATCCATGTTTCAATGCTATAATGTCAAGAAAAGAAATTGTACCATCTTCAAACCTACAAAAACCAAACCAAATTAAAACAAAACAAAAAAACCTAAATTAAAAGAATAAATGGTTTCAGGGGTAGTTTGTTGACTGTGCTTGTCTGGGATCTCAATGAATGCTTTCCATCGTCCTCCATGTTAGAATATTAATTTAAGTTAGAAAATTTAGTCCTTGTTCAGTCACTGATTTCTCTTTCTACTACTTTGAATAACTTCCCACAGTTTTAGAATTGGATTATAATGATGGCAACGAACTAAAATATCAGAATTACCAATTAATACTCTTCTTACCTATCAGAACAAAGCTCTGCCCTTATAGAACCAAAAATAAATTTTAATATTAAAATGTTGCTTTAGTAATTTCTCAATAAGGAAGATCCCTCCACCAGTGCAGATTAGTAAGTGCTCCAGAATGTGTCATCTTAGAGCATTACCTACAGCACTGAGAGGTGAAAAGGGATCTGGCTTCAAATCAAAAGCTCAGACCCACACTGTTTGGGTAGCTCTAGGCAAGGCACCCCTTCTAACATTCAGTAATCTTGTGGGTGCCCCCCACGGTACCAACCTGTCACATAAATCCAAGGTTCTGCTAAGAACTATTTCCTTTGACAGCATTTTGTACTTATAGTTGTACATATTGGTTCCCACCCACCCCCAGGGGAATGTAAGCTCCTTGGGGTAGGAAGCATTTCATTCTCATCTTCATCTCCAAGAATCTAACATTTTACCTAGCACATACCAGGCCCTTAAAGAGGCTTGTCAAATGAAGTCATTTACAAGGTACCTAAGGTATTTCCAGGGAGCTCTGGAACAAATCAACCAAATATCAGCTTTATCATTACAAATAAATAGATATCTGTTCCATGCAACCACTGTAATTCTCGTACTCTGACGCATGGTTGGTACATGGGATCCTGTGGGACTATCAGTAATCTTCCATTGACTTGAACAAGGATGCTCTATAGTGTTCTGCGACTAATTTCCAAACTAGAGTCACATAGGACAGCTAAAAACACAATCAGCTTCCTAAAAATTATGCAGGAGGCTATCCCCAGATTTAATCATGTGATAGGGAAAGTTGGGTAGCATTCTGGGGATTTTCCAGGCAAGCAATCCACCTAGTGCCTAGAACAGACTTAGGAAAAAAGAAGTATTTACTTGACCTTCTTCAGAACATCTTGGGTCATGAACCCTACTTCATTTTCCCATTTAGAAAAGCCTTCTTAAGATCTCCTTTTTTTTAAGATCTTCTTTTTTTAAGATCTCCTTTTCAAAGATATATTATACTTTCTTAAGTGCCTCATTTTAGATGTTTAATAATTGTATGACTTTAAAAAGGTCATTTTGAAGTGTGTGAGTATCATGGTTCATAGTTTGAAAGAATTCAAAGAGATTCTCTTACAGTCACAAAAGAGTTTATTTATTTCCTGGCTGACAGACCAAACTCTTAAAAGAGTCCAGAAATTAGAGGAAGTTTGGGAGAGCTTATTCTACTGAAAATTTGAGGCTTCAGTCTGCAGGCTATCAGCTTACAAGTTTGTAAATTGTAAAAGAGAGATAAGAAAGAAGCTAAAATGTCTTTTTTTAAGTTTTATTGCTCCACATTCCTTAGCTAGATATTCGATTTTGGGCAAATCTTATATTCAGATCCATAAATAGCACCTGCCTCACAAGATGTTCTGAGAATCTGAGATAATGTACACAAAATGCTTTAAAACAAAATAGCATCAGTTCTTATCATTACTGTGATTATGTTAACTGTAAGAAATGATCACCTATTACTTCTAGATAATGGCTAAACCAAAAGAATTAACCATAAGATTTGAGCAGGACCAAAGTGCTTTCTAGACTACTAGGAGAATGAATGGCTTCAAGTGAAGTCAAGTCAACAAGCATTTAGTAAGTACCTACTATATTCTAATAAATAGAGCATAATATAATAGCAGCTATCCTAAGAATTTCATTCAGCCTCAATGAGCTTCATCAGTCCTTACCAGCAGGGAAGTGCCTGTAATACACTCATGGCAGTATGAGGTGCTCAGGGATACTATCACCTATCACAAGGAGACTAAGGTCTCTTATTTTCTGGAAGAATTAAAGCTAAGTTTGATTACCAACATGTTAGGGCCTTTTAAAAAATCAGAGTAGCCAAACCCCAGATGCATTTTCATCATCCAGAAAATTTCCCCCATTTCCTTCTAATCTGCTTCCAATCTCTTAAAATTTATCCTATGTTTTACCTCTCTCTTCCTCCTCAAACTATTCTAGGAAATGCCTTACCTGTTTAAATAAGCCCCATTTCTACTACAATGATTAATTTTATCTAGCAGAACCTGGCTGAAACATATTTATCTTTTATCAAATAGACTAAGATATGATCTGGAAAATTTGTCCTATCACTCAACAGATCAAGCCCCAAATCCTGGTGGGGTAGGGGCCAATATGGAGAGAAAGAAAGGATCTTCCCTGATAAATGCCCTAATAACATGGAGCCTCAGAGAAAAATAGGGAAGAGTTTTGTGAAGTATTCCTAATATTTCTGTCCATGGTAAAACCAGGACTGGGGTTTAAGGATCCCCTGTAGAGGTTTATCCCTTTCCAGCTGGAATCAGTACCTGTGGGCTCAAGGGATGCTTATAGAGAGGAGAAACAGCGAGACAGACAGACAGAGAGACACAAAGAGAAACAGAAAGAGACAGACAGAGACAGAGAGAGACAAAAAGAGAGAAAGAGAGAGACAGAAAGAGAGAGAGATCACCTGCCCTGTTCTACAATAACAAATAAAACACAAGGTATTTGAAAGAGGACTTTCATTCTGTTCTTAGTGGAAAGAGGGCCTGACCAGTATATCTTGAAGGCTCTGTTTGACACAAGCTTCCCCATGACCTTGTGAGTATACACTATGACTGCTTTCTATCTGTTGATCTAGACCTGGCCACTGGTCCCAGATGGCCTGGAGGGGAGAGTGAGGCAGGTGACCTTGCACAGCCTCCAATTCACTTGCACACCCATGACAATCTTGTGGTAAAGACAAACGCCTTTTAGTGGGCTTCAAACCTAGAACTAAGCATGCATTCAGAAGGTCCCTAACCTGCCAAAGTGAATCCTTTTCTTCCTCCTAAAGTGGAGATGGGCAAGGCCTGAGGGAAGGCTCTGATCAAGGAAGCAAAGTGCTTAGTAAACGTTAGTAAACACTTGCTGATTGACTCTTGGATCTACAGCCCTTACCCATCCTCCCTGCTTTAGTCAAGCTCCCTGGCTTCACCCAAGGAGGGACCAGGCAGCTCCTTGATTCTCTTGCTATTAAACCTAGGACAGATGCCTCCACAGAGGTAGGCCTCCAATCCTTGCTTCCAGGCCTTGTCCCTTGCCACCTGTCCTCTAGAATAAACCATTACCTTTCCGATACAGATTCTCTGGGAACATAAAAATCTTCTCCAGCAAGGTATGCAGCAGCAGTCCCTCCACCAAAGTAGGTTTTCCGGAGGAGGTGAGTAACTCGATTATTGACCAGCAGTGCTCCTAAGCCGGTGGGAAATCCGAAGATCTTGTAAAATGAGATGGGGATGAAGTCGGCCGGGTGGGCTGCCAGGTCTAATGGAGAGGTGCTGACATAGGAGGCTGCATCGAGTAACACGAACCACTCCCCTGGTGTGGTCATAGGGCTCAAAGATCCAGACTTGAGCCTTTTTATCCAAGAAAGAGGGTACCTAGTTCCTGAAAAGTTACTCTGAGCTGGGTAGCAGAAGAGGTGAGGAGTCTTGCAGGCTGGTTCATAAACTGCTCCGTTGCTTTTTTCTGACAACAAAATGTCCTCTGGCTTCACAGACATGGATGACACTTGCAGTGCCTGAGTTACCTTCCTGATGCCCACCACTGACGTGTGGCTGTCCGTCAGGTAACAAAACCTGCTCCCCTGGCTCCCGTAGCTGGCTGACCTCCACGGGAAAGCCTCTGCCACTAATCTGAGTGCAGCCGTGCTTCCTGAGGTAAAAATGACACTGTAGTCTTCAGAAGTGGTATTAAAGTGTTCCAAGACCCTGAAAGAAAAGCAGGAGGTTGCTGGTTGACTTTCATTTTGACTTTAAACAACATCTGCATCTCCTTATCACAAGTCATCTAGTCCTAAAATGTCTACCTTAATGTAAGGAGGAAATGCCATTAGTATGAGCTATGATCCGAGGGCTGGGACATAGCAAATAGAGAGTGGGCCTGGGCAATGTAAAACTGACAGAACTATCACCAAGTTTAAATTTCTCCGGCCTTAAAATATCTCACATGAATCTGAGGCAGGAGAGATTGGTTATCAAGTATATGGTTATCAATTTAAATAAAATCCTACACAGGCATTTAACAAGTGCCTGTATGTTGAAATAAATAAAAACCTGTCATACTGTTTCCTCATCATCCTGCATGGCCAGAGACAGTTTGAGGTTGCCTGGGCTGCATGTCATGTTTGCTTTTTCAGCTCTGCCATAAGGAAATAAATTTAAATTTCTTAAAATTAAATTGTCACTACATGACTTAATGTCTCTCTTACTCTTCCTCCTAAATTACCTTGAATTTACTTTGTATATGTTTATATGTGCACGGTATTTCAATATCCAGCAGAATGTAAATTCTTTGGGAGCAGGGATTTACTTCTTTTTTTTCTTTGCATCCAACTAATTAATTTATCTGGATTTCCTCATTTGTCTTCATTTGAACTAGAAATTATTCTTAATTCTTTATATCTAATTTTGGAAATGCTACATAAGATATTTCTGCATTCATTAGGCCAAAATATTCCAAGAAAAACTGCTACATGGCCTTACTTTTTTTCAAAAACAAAAATATACTAACTAAATGCTTTATATTAATTTTGACATGAATTATTAATAATTATCACATTTGACATGTTTTCTATCTATTTATTATGTCCTGCAATGTATATAAAGTTCATTATTACAAATAACCTGTGTTAAGAAGCCAGGATTTTGGGGAAAGCTTGATTAAAAAATGAAAATGAGATCATTTATGAAAAATTAGCACTGCTGCTTCAAAACTCTCCAATTTTCCAACACAGAATTATCACTCCCACTTTCTAATACTTTTAACCTTTCTCTTAGGAGAAGAATTCTCTTATAAGCTGAATATATTTCTGCAGGTCTATATTTTATTGTTGTAGGTTACTTTTGGGTTTTTTTTCCCTAGTTGTGCACGATTCTTTCTCCTACATAATTCTGTTTGAAGACTGGACTAAATATCTGTTCCTTTTCTGGATATCTTGGAAGTTTCCTATACAGTGGTCTTAAATGAATGTTTTTTAAAAATAGAGTTTTTCTTATTTTTGATTGGAATATCTTATCTTTGGATACCAGGCTAGCTAGAATAAATGGTTTTCTGACTTGAGTACAATCACTGGGTCTCCTGGATCATCCATATGTTACAGAAATTTTTCATTGACCCTTGATTGAACTATCATCTGATTGAACATTTAATTGTTGGCATTTAACTGATTTTTGTAAATATTTTTTGTAGTATTCAGAGCAGACATTGCAAATCTGGTCTTGACAAATGGCTTTTCCAGTTCACCTTCACTATCAAATAGCCAAGATGGCCTGTTATCTTGTACTTTCGCTTTGATTTTTTTTCCAATTTTTTTGCTTTTCTGTTCTGCTTTGGAAACTCCCTGTACATTATAAAAACAAACAATTTGAAAAGCAACTTTAAAATTCTGATAAACTCAATGAATGATCAACTCCAGAGGACTGATGAGGAAGCATACCACTCAATTCCTGACAGAGAGGTGATGACTTCAGTGTACAGACATATTTTTCTTGGATGAGACCAAATCAAGAATTTGTTTTGCTTGACTACATCTATTTATTACAAGGATTTTGGCTTTTTTTTTTTTCCAATGGGAGAGAGGAGGTTAGACAGAAAGAAAATATATTTTTGTTATTGAAAAAAATTAATGTCACATAGCAGTTTTTCTTCAAATGTTTGATCTAATGGATACATTGTTATATATATAATATTTCCAAAGTTAAATATAAATAAAGAATTCGAAATAATTTCTGGTTCAAATAAAGACAAATGAGCAAATGCAGATAAATTAAATAGATTCATAAGCCATGAAAGAAAACTGAAAGGGACAAAATAAACCATGAAAGAAAGGTGAAGGTACACTGCGGCTTGGATCCTTTCTTCTAGACTTTTCTGGCCAGTGGGACATTTGAAGCTGCTTGACATTTGTTTCAGCCTCTGAATATTATTCTGTTGCCCTGTTAACTGAGCATAATACTAGTTTAACTGAAAAGATGAACTTGTAGGGCTCAGCACTGATAGATGCTGCTGCTGCATGGACCTATGATGAAATAGGGACTAAGGACTGAAGCTATGCTTTCACTGATAAAGAGGGAACTCTCAGGTGAAGAAAGTCCCTCAACAAATTTAAATTGTCGCCTTCTCTATAACTTAGTCCTGGAGGATTGCCTAAAGCACTGAAAAGTTGTGAGTTGCACAGGATCACATACCAAGCATATACGAGAAAGAAGACGTGAACCCAGATTTTCATAGCTTTGAAAGTCAGATCTCTATCTGTTGCTTCCTTCTAGGGAGAGTATATGTAGCAAATTGGAGAGTCTGCTAATTTTGCATCAAAAGTTGACAAATACTGGTATTAAAATCAAATTATTTCTTTAGTTAGTTGATTTGTTCTTGCTGTTAATTTTTTTCTTCTTAAGATTTCTCATGTTCCAACAAAGATTTTCTTGTCATCTCATACCAGTATTTTGTGTTCAGTTTCATCTACAGGATAATAGATAGAACCTCATCTGTGATAGGCAATATTGCATAGTGGTTAGAGAGGCAATTTCAAAGTCATGAAGTCCTAAATCCAGTCCTATCTCTGACAGGGTATGTGATCTTGAGTTTTGGACAACTTTCCAAGACTTCAATGTGCAATCCTCATTGGTGAAATTACAGATCCAGCCAAACAGATTATCAGATGGTACCTCATGTTTGGTGAAAGTGTTTCAAATCTCAGAATACTTAGAGAAAATGTGGATACAATACCCACATAAAAGATAAATTAATCAAAGACAAAATGTCATAATCAGAGAAATATAAATAGTAACATGTATGAAATCTGTAATAAATTTCTCTTACCTATACCGCACATGTTCAATAGTGTCATAAGTAAGTTTGCTGCTGATATGCTGGCTGTGAGGATTACCTAGGGGGAAAAAAAACCACATATGTCAAATAAATATATTCTCCTTTTGTGGTTCATCAAAATAAAATTCTTTAATTGTCTGGAGAAAAGGAAAAAAGGAGAAATGTAGACTTTTGAGATTGGAAAGGATTTTCCAGATCATCCAATTCAATCCTTACTTAAGCCAAGATACTCTTCTTTAGCATCTTCAGTAGATATTCATCTGATATCCCTCTCTCCCCAGGAATAAGGCATCCTATTCATTATTGGGCAGCTCTATTTAAGTTCTTTGTTAAGTTGAACTGAAATTTGCCTATCATTTACCCATTGGTCCTACTTTTCTGTGATCTAACAAGTCTACTTCTTTCTCTATTTATTTTCAAAATATAATAGTCTCAAGATCAGAGATTAGCCATTCCTTACTCATATCTAATGGATGATTCATGGATAGTCCTTGTTAGCTCAGGAAAGTGAATGAATCTACTGCCCCCTTTAACCTAGCAAGTATTCAAAACAGCAGAATTCTCATTAAATGAGAATGTCTCTTTAAATGTAGATATGTAGGTCTTCTTTCTGGTCCTCACATTTGAAACTCCATCTGCCATCTCTATTCCTTTGAGTTGTTATTATTGAGTTCTATATTCATGTCTGACTTCATGATCTCATTTTGGCAAAGTTTTCTTTGGCAAATACTAGAATGGTTTGCCAGCCATAGCCATCCCACAAACCCATAATGTTCTCCCTTCTCACTTTTTCCTTAATGAGTCCCTCTCTTCTTTTAAAATGCAGGTCAAGAACTGTTTCTATATGAAGTCTTTTCTGATTCCCCTCACCCAACTACTAGTTATCTTTAAATTATCTTGTACTTTTAAAATTATCTTGTACTTAATTCTTTATGTTTCTCGATGGTCACTTTATATGAATGCTGTATTTATATATGTACTTGTTTCCCTATTAGTTTGGAAGTTTTTTGAGATTGTTGCCCTCTTTGTAGTGGCCAGAAACTGGAAACTGAAAGCATGCCCATCAACTGGAGAATGGCTGAATAAATTGTGGTATATGAATAGTATGGAATATTATTGTTCTGTAAGAAATGACCAGCAGGATGAATACAGAGAGGCTTGGAGAGACTTACATCAACTGATGCTGAGTGAAATGAGCAGGACCAGGAGATCCTTCAACAACAATACTATATGATGATCAATTCTGATGGATGTGGCCTCTTCAACAATGAGATGAACCAAATCCATTCCAATAGAGCAGTAATGAATTGAACCAGCTACACCCATCGAAAGAATTCTGGGAGATGACTATGAACCACTACATAGAATCCCCAATCCCTCTGTTTTTATCCACCTGCATTTTTTTATTTCCTTCACAGGCTAATTGTACACTATTTCAAAGTCTGATTCTTTTTGTACAGCAAAACAACTGATTGGACATGTATACATATATTGTATTTAATTTATACTTTAACATATTGTCGCAACCTGCCATCTGGTGGGTGGGAAGGAAGGAGGGGAAAATTAGAACAAAAAGTTTGGCAATTGTCAATGTTGTAAAATTACCCATGCATATATCTGGTAAATAAAAAGCTATAATAGAAAGAAAAAAAAAAAAAGGAAGGAAGGAAGGAAGGAAGGAAGGAAGGAAGGAAGGAAGGAAGGAAGGAAGGAAGGAAGGAAGGAAGGAAGGAAGGAAGGAAGGAAGGAAGGAAGGAAGGAAGGAAGGAAGGAAGGAAGGAAGGAAGGAAGGAAGGAAGGAAGGAAGGAAGGAAGGAAGGAAGGAAGGAAGGAAGGAAGGAAGGAAGAAAGAAAGAAAGAAAGAAAGAAAGAAAGAAAGAAAGAAAGAAAGAAAGAAAGAAAGAAAGAGAGAAAGAAAGAAAGAGAGAAAGAAAGAGAGAGAGAGAGAGAGAGAAAGAGAGAGAGAGAGAAAGAGAGAGAGAGAGAGAGAAAGAGAGAGAAAGAGAGAGAAAGAGAGAGAAAGAGAGAGAAAGAGAGAGAAAGAGAGAGAAAGAAGAGAAAGAAGAAAGAAAGAAAGAAAGAAAGAAAGAAAGAAAGAAAGAAAGAAAGAAAGAAAGAAAGAAAGAAAGAAAGGAAGGAAGGAAGGAAGGAAGGAAGGAAGGAAGGAAGGAAGGAAGGAAGGAAGGAAGGAAGGAAGGAAGGAAGGAAGGAAGGAAGGAAGGAAGGAAGGAAGGAAGGAAGGAAGGAAGGAAGGAAGGAAGGAAGGAAGGAAGGAAGGAAGGAAGGAAGGAAGAAAGAAAGAAAGAAAGAAAGAAAGAAAGAAAGAAAGAAAGAAAGGAAGAAAGGAAGAAAGGAAGAAAGAAAGAAAGAAAGAAAGGAAGAAAGGAAGAAAGAAAGAAAGAAAGGAAGAAAGGAAGAAAGAAAGGAAGAAAGGAAGAAAGGAAGAAAGGAAGAAAGAGATTGTTATATCCATTATAGCCATATCTCCTGTGCCTAGTTAGGGTTCCTAGCACAAAGTTGACATTTAATAAATTTTTTATTGTTTAGTTGATCCAAAGACAGAATGACACACATTCCAGACTTGCACAGAACTGTGGTAAATCCAAAGTTACTAAAGATCTTTTGGTTTCCAAATCCAGTTATTTTTCTCAGTTCTTACTCTCCTTGACTTTGCAGCCTTTGACACAATTAATCACTTTCTCTGTAGGTGTACAGGACATCACTCTCTCCTGGTTCCACTCCTTGCTATACGACAGCTCTTTTCTCCTCTGCTGGGTTCTCTTCCATCTCTAGCCATCAGTATTCATAGATTTGTGCTCTAGGTCCTCCATATTCTCCTTCTATATTGCTTCACTTGATGATATCATCAGCTCCTACTGATTTAATACCATCTCTATACTGATGATTCTCAAATCTACTGCTCTGCTGACTTCTAATCTTGCATTTCCAACTGTTATTCAGACATCTCCATCTGGATCTCCAGTAGATACCTTAAATATGATATATCCAAAATGGATCTCCTAAAAAAAAAAAAAACACACACACACACACAAAAAACAAAAACAAAAACAAAAACAAAAACAAACCTTCCCTCCTCCTCCACTCTCCCTAGTAATACAGAGGACATCACCATCCTCCCAATCCCTCAGGTCTGCAATTTAGCAGCCATCCTGGATTCTTCAATATATCTCATCCTGTCCCCCTCCCCATATCCAATCTGTTGCCAAGGCCTGATGATTTCACTCTTGTAACGTCTCTCAAATATACCCCCATCTCTCCTTGGACACCACCACTTTCTTAGAGCAGCCTCCATTATTGCAATAGCCTACTAATGGGTCTGTCTCAAGCATCTCCTCATTCCAATTCATCATCCATTTAGCCACTAAAGTAATTTTCAAAAAGTGTAACTCTGATTGTGTCATATCCTACTCACTAAACTCCAAGAGTTTCCTAGTTGCCTTTAGGATCAAATCTAAAATGTTCTGTTTGGCATTCAAAACCCAGCCCCTCCCCCATCTTCCTGGGTCTTATACATTTTGTCCTCAAACGTAAGTGCTCCTCAATCCAATGACACTGGCCTACTGAGTATCCCATGAATCAGACACTCCATCTTTCTGTACCATCTTTCTTTTTTTTTTTTTTTAAACTTTTTATTTTCAAAAAATATGCATGCATTATTTTTTAACATTGACAGTTGCATAGCCTTGTGTTCCAAATTTTCCCCTCCTCCCCCCACCCTCTCTCCTAGATAGTAAGCAATCCAATATATGCTATACAATATTCAATATATATAAGCATATTTATACAATAATCTTTTTTTTTATAATATTATCCCTTGTATTCATTTTTCCAAATTATCCCCCCCTCCCTCCACTCCCCCCGATGACAGGCAATCCCATACATTTTACATGTGTTGCAATAAAACCTAGATACAATATATGTGTGTAAATACCATTTTCCTGTTGCACAATAATCATTAGATTCCGAAGGTATAAGTAACCTGGGTAGATAGACAGTAGTGCTAACAATTTACATTCACTTCCCAGTGTTCCTTCTCTGGGTGTAGTTATTTCTGTCCATCATTGATCAACTGGAAGTGAGTTGGATCTTCTTTATGTTGAAGATTTCCACTTCCATCAGAATACATCCTCATACAGCATTGAAGTGCTGTACCATCTTTCTCTCTGGTTGTCTCCCAGCTCTTCCCAACTCTGTCTACTGACCTCGTTAATTTCTTTTAAGTCCCAACTAAAATCCAGTCTTCCACAAGAAGCCCTCCTCATCCTCACTGGTTTTAAACCAATGCTTTCTCTGTTTTAATTATCTCCTATTTATTCTATACATAGCTTAGTTTGTATACATTTGTGCATGTTGTCTCTCATTAAACTAAAAGCTCCTTAAGGGCAAAAATTTCCTTTTATCTCTTTTGTATCCCTAGTGCTTAACACAATGCCTGGGACATAGTAAGCATTTAACAAATGTTTATTTGCTGATTATTAAATTATTAATTCAGTTATTGAAAATAACAATCATGTCCCCTTATAATTTCTGATTCTTAAGATTCTTCCTCAAACCCATCTGTGTAAAAGCCAATACTGTATTGAATTTTATTTGTAAAAGTAATTTTTTTATTATTATTATCAATAGTTAATTAAGGATACTCAAAAAACTGGCATCTCTCCCAATCTTCTTCCAGGTGTTTATCTAAATCTTACTTCAAGTCAACTTTTTTTTTTTTTTTCCCCTGAGGCTGGGGTTAAGTGACTTGCCAGGGTCACACAGCTAGGCAGTGTTAAGTGTCTAAGACCAGATTTGAACTCGGGTCCTCCTGCATTCAGGGCTGGTGCTCTATCCACTGTGCCACCTAGCTGCCCCTCAAGTCAACTTTCAATTTTATTAACTCATCAAATATATAATGCATATTCACTATGTTCTCAGAATTGTGTTAGGCCCTATGACAGTTAATTTGGCTAAATTTTAAACAAAAGAACAAAAGAAAGATTCTTGGTATTTACCATAAATATTTTTAGTTAGATCATCCATAAAGCTTGTAAGCAGACTTTGTGGAAACAAGGTGGTTCCTGCATGGTCAAGGTATGTAATTCCTATTAAAAAAAAAAAAAAAAAAAAATCACAAAAGTTACCTTTCTGGATATCAAATTCAGAGTTCAGCAACCCAGCACATACTATTTCATCATGTATCTTCTTGATCTTTCTACATTTGATTTCACACTCACCAGAATTCTATACCTTACATTAATTTTCTTTGAAATTGGAACTGAGTCCTCTAAATTTAATTTCACAGAATCTTAGGGAAAGATCTTAGGGAATTTATTTGTAACATTCCATTTTTCTAGATAAATTTTAAAATGTTGGTGTCAAAGCCAACATTGTACGTTAAATTATTTTTAAAATAATGAAGTTTGTTCAATGCTCTTTTAGGTATTAAAGCTGGAAATATCATGGATACCTGATGAAGTATGAATCTCACAAATCCCCTTTTTCTTGGAGAAGTAATTACTTTATTTATTTATTTTTTTTCCTGAGGCTGGGGTTAAGTGACTTGCCCAGGGTCACACAGCTAGGAAGTATTAAGTGTCTGAGATCAGATTTGAACTCAGGTCCTCCTGAATTCAAGGCTGGTGATCTATCCACTGCGTCACCTAGCTGCCCCAAAGGTAAAAGTCACCTTCTTACAATCTGACAACTTCAAAAGCAAGAAAAGAAGGCCTCCCCAACCAAGAGTAAACAATAGAAATACTTCCTCCTCCTACTTGCTAGAAGGAATGGAAGGAAGAAGAATGTAGAAAAGTAATTCATCATCATTCTTCCTTGGTCTCTAATCTATTTTTATTCCAATATCCTATAGGGAGAAGTAGGAAAGCAGAGGGACAATAAGTCTCAAATGTAGTTCTAATTCTTTTGCCTGCCATTCAAGGTCTTCCACCATCCCTCCAGCTTTATTTTGTCCTTCCAACATTGATGATTTTGTTGTCACCCATAAGTATTTCACTTCCATGTTCATAAACTCTCAAAATCCTACATCTGATCATAATATTTTATCACTCCAATTTTCCTACTCTCATGACACTTGATCCTGTGGTGGTGATTTTTTGGTTTTGGTTTGGCTTGGTTTTTGAGTTCACCAGGACCTCCAATCTTTCCACTCCTTGTTTTACTCCCCAGGCTATGACTCAATCACCAGCTACACTTTCCCTCCTTCACTCTGGGTGAACCAGTTCCAGCCTCCACTATTCTCTCTACTGGAGTCCCTGGCCTTTAATCCTATTAACAACCATGCCTTGCTAAGCAATAACATTTGATTATTTTGATTGGATTACTCCCACCATCTGCTGCCTTTGTTCCTATTCAGATGCCCTTGAATGAAACTGGAGGTAATCATGAAACAGTGCTGAGTGGTGCCAGTACAATTTTATGTTACATAATCTCAAGTGTGTTCTCACTGCAGGAAAACAAACTTTTTATACCTGCCTAATCAATTCACACAAAGCTGTTCCCCTCTTCATCTTATGTCACTCGAAATCCTCTTCCTGATCTCTTCGTCATTTCTCCCTCACAAGAAGAGGTACTCCTTTTTCTTGCAAAGACAAATCCTTCTTCATGCACAAATGATTACATTTCATCTCTTCTCCAGCAAGATTACTCTTTTCATTTATCTTTTACCTCTCGCTGTCTAATGGCTGCTTCCTTACTCTCTAGGAGCAAACCCATTTCTCCCATATCCTTAAAAACCCTCATTTGATCTAATCTAAATGTATAGCCCAAACTGATCCCCTCTCCTGTTGGACAACATCCTATATTGCTCTCCTTTTTTTTGCAGCTAACCTCCTTGAGAAAGTAATTTCAGATAGATCCCACTAACTCTCCTAAACTTTTTATAGTCTTCCTTCCTTCAACTAAAATTTCTCTCTCCGAAGTTACCAGATCCAATCACCTTTTTTTTCAGTCCTTCTTGCCCTCTTGGAAGCTTGACGCTTTGATTGTTCTCTTCTCCTGGCAACCCTCTTCTATTTAGGTTTTCATGAGAAAGCTTTCTGAATGTTTTTGGTTCTTAATTGTTATATACTATTTGTAGTTCTGTAAATTTATGCTACTTTTCCATTTCAGCCAAGCAAATCCATTACTCATCCCCATTTTCAATCCTCTATTACTTCCAATGACTTTTTCGTTCAGAGCAGTCCAACTCCCACTACAATCATTAACAATTTGGTTTACAATCCCTCCTTCTCCAGGAAACCTATGCTGATTAACAGAGATGTGCTTATCATCATACCAAACTACTCTCATCTACATACATCTCTAGTATGCATTCATAGCTATATACAGAGACTTAATTTTCATATGAATAAATAGCATAATTTCATTTTATGTAGCAGTAAAATGGTTAGCCAGTCACCTAGGAAGGAAGATCTTTTATAAGGAGGATATCCTCCTTCCTTTTAAAATATAATAGGGGGCAGCTAGATGGCTTACTGGATAGAGTACCAGCCCTGAAGTCAAGAGGACCTGAGTTCCAGCATTTAACATTTACTAGTTATGTGACGGTACACAAATCACTTAATCTCTACTGCCTTGCCAAAAAATAATAAAATAAAATTCAATCTGGGTTGATAATTAGAGTATCGATCTTTAATACAATTAGCTTAGCCTATGTGGGATGTAGAAGAGCCTTATCCAAAATGACTACTCAGAGATCACTCAAAATAGAAAGCAGAAAGGTTGTTTATTAAATCTCCAGAGGATAAGCCGTCCCATCATGAGATAAGAAAGAGAAAGCTCATGGTAGGAGGGCTAAAGAAGTAGTAAAGATACACAGCTTTTATACAAGAGATTACGTCACAAGAGAGCATGGGGGGGAGGCATCTAATTGGTTGTTGGAATGGAAGGTTTCTGTTTCCCTGAAATCACCTGATTTCTAGGAAATAGAAAATCAGGCCTTCAGGCTTCAGATAATTAAGCAGACAGTGGTCAAGCTAATAGACTAAATATTGATAAATGTCATCAGCTTAGGTTACATAAATATGTTTGTAACTGACCAAGGCTCAAGTAAATATGGGCCTGTACATATTATACAGGTCATAGGGGAAAGACAGAAATAATTAAAATAAAATACAGAAAAAGGATTCACACATTCTTGTAAGTTCTTCACCTTATCTCTCTATTCCACACAACCTGTGGATAGTGAAGTGTTACCACATTCAAAAATTCTCAGTTTTATAGTCATAGATCAAGCATTCAGCTTGAGAGTTAGAAAAGATTGTAATATGATGAGAATACCTAGAAATAAGAAGTGTCGAGCCAAAACCATTAGAATCCCTAAGGTATGTCCTGACCAACTGAAATCATAGCACAAACAAAAAATGTTAAAAATCAAAGAATCCAAACATCTCAAATTTAAAAGGAACTTCAAAGTTCATCTAGTCTTTTTAAATATATAATATATATATGTGTGTATTTTCCCCAATTACATGTAAAAACAATTTTTAACATTTACTGTTTTTTTGAGTTCCAAATTCTCTTCTTCCTTTCCTCCTCCTTGAGATAAACAATCTGATATAAGTTACACATGTACTATCATGCAAAACACATTTTATGCAAGAAGACTGGAAAAAGGAAGGAAGGAAAGAAAGGAGAAAGGGAGAGAGGGAAGGATGAAGGGAAGGAAGGAAGGAGGGATAAAAGGAGGGAGGAAAAAGAAAAAAGGAAAGGAAGGGAGGGAGAGAAGGAGGGAAAGAGGGAGGAAGGAAAGAAGGGAGGGAGGGAAGAAGAGAAAAAAAGAAAAATAGTATGCTTTAGTTTGTTTTCAGACAACATAAGTTCTTTCTCTGATAGAATTTTTCATCATGAGTCTTTTGGGATTGAAAGATCATCTAATCTTGAAGCAGAAAGCCCTTCACAGCATATCTAGTAGCTAGATAGGATCATTTATGAATGATAGACTTAGCACCGGTAGATGAAAATATAAGCAATTGACTATCTATAAAATCATAATACTGTTTGAGATCTCTAAAGTCCCATTCAAAGCTAACATTGTGTGATTCTAATGTCATTCCACATTCCCACAAATCACTTTGAAAATCCTTAGATAATCCAATCAATGAGCCACAAAGTTTGGGTTTGCCCCTTTTCAGAGAGCAATCAGGAAGTTGAGAGCTTTGTCTCCAGAAACTGCAATCGCTCTCTGGGAGGAGATCTGCTGTCTCAACTCAATCTCCCCACCAGACTCTTCTTCCTGTAGAGAGCCCTCCCAACTCTGACCTAGAGTAGACTCCTTCTCCGGGCCCAATGTTGTCTCTTTTATCCTCCCAAAGATTGTAGTGAGAACTCAATGGGGCTTATGAGAAAATACTTCAACCAATGAACTTGCTCCTTTTAAAGGGGCATGTGAGAACTCAGGGGCTTAAAGGCTTCTTTAACCCAGGCTTCTTAAAGGTGCAAACTTCTTTTAAACATGTAAACTCTACCTCAGAAGATCAAAGGTGTAAACTCCTTTCAAAGGCCTGAACCAAAGGTATGAATCTGAGCCAGAGAACTGTCCAGACAACCTGAGTTCTCACCTAACATCAGAGAACTGTCCAGACAGCCTGAGTTCTCACCTTGTAATCCTAACAATTGATGTCCTTAAAAAATTTCCAATTCTACTTCCCATAAAAATGTTTCTAATAAAGTATCAGTTTTGGCTCTTTCCAACAATAAAATGATTCAGATTAGTTCCAATAATCTTGTGATGAAAGAGCCCTCTACTGGTCTCAGACACCTAACACTTCTTAGCTGTGTGACCCTGAGCAAGTCACTTAACCCCAAATGCCTCAGCAAAAAAAAAAAAAAAGAAAAAAGAAAAAGAAAGAAAGAAACAAAGACCCCTCTACACCCAGAGAGAGGACTGTGGGAGCTGAGTATGGTTCATAACATAGCATTTTTACTCTTGTTATTTGCTTGCATTTGTTTCTTTCTGGTTTTTTTCCTTCTTGATCCAATTTTTCTTGTACAATAAGGTAACTCTATAAATATGTATACATATTGTATGTATACCTATAGACTTTACATATATTTTAACATATTTAACATGTATTGGATTACCTGCCATCTAGGGAAGGGAATGGGGGAAGGAGGGGATAATTTGGAAGACAAGGTTTTGCAAGGGTCAATGTTAAAAAATTACCCATGCATATGTTTTGTAAATAAAAAAAACTTTAATAAAAATAAAAAAATAAAGTGTCAGTTTAGAATATATCTATTTCATCAATTGTAGGCATCACTTTATAACTAACTACCAATTTGAGAGAAATAATTCATTTGAACCCCTACTCTATTCTAATCAGTATTAATCAATTTGATAAAATCATATCATGGATCTGTATATAAGGCCTAAGGACTATGAGCTACAGATTCTAAGTTCACTTTCTTTACTACAGAAAGCTAATTAAAGGCTCTCCATGACTTGTCAAGGTGACCAATCCCAACCTGGCAGAGATCACAACTACATGGAAAGTCTTTTGTAGCACTGGACCAATCACTCATCCAGTAGGAGCAGGTTGGGCACCTTATAGCCACTAACCATCTTATGACCACTTAGATCACTGATTGTGATAGCTTCATCCAATTTGTGATCCTGCTGGTATTTATATGATAGATGGATAGATAGATAGATAGATAGAGAGATAGAGAGATAGATGATAGATATAAAATATTTATATTTTAGCCTAGGTATTACATCAGAGAAGGGGCTGTGCTCTATGAACAAAGCAGAATTGAATTAACTCAGAAGAAATATGAGATGCACAAAGTTAGAGTCCATCCCAAATGTTCACAGAACTGTTTGTGTCCAATCTGTGGCAGAGCATTCCAGGCCTGCTCTGGTTTGATCAGCCATGGTCATAGTAACATCATTCTGGTCCTCTTTGAGTGCAAAGACAACAATCAACATGTTAACCAATGGAATCACTATTCTATAATTTGTGTAACTCTAACTCTATGAAAGTATAGCGCTAAGGGAAGAAGACACCTCAGATTATGAGAAAGATCTGAGGTTTACTTCATCAGGGAAGACCAAGAATCCTTTAATAAAGGGCCATTGACTCAGCACTCTGCTCCTGTTTCTTTTGATGTAGATGTAGATGGGATAGTTTTAATCCCCACAAATTACATATAGCTAGATGATCAATATTATTAATTACCCAGAAAATAGTTGCTTTCTACAGAATACTTCTCAGTGAATCCCAGAGTTGTCCTTTTCATGGAAGTCCATAGAATAGCATAATTAATGTACTATTTTTCCCTTGTCTAGATGACCTTTTCACTCCAACACAGAAAATGGAAAGTTAACTGCATTATATGAGGTTTTTCCATTTATTTTTCAAATCAAGTTTTTGCCCCTCTCTGCTACCTCTGCAACTTTCATTTCTAAGAACTCAGACTGTTACATGAAAGGACTTGGTAAAAATAATTCAGAGCCAGGAAAGAATAGTGCAGTCTGAAATATATAGCCCTCTCCCACACAGATTATGTATGCCCATTACAGTAAGAGTGAACAGCATGTTCAAGAGCTACAATTTAGCTGTCATCTATGGAGACTCTGAAAGAATTGGCAGCCTAACAGTCATTCTGGATAGACTGTTAACTGTTAGATTTGGAGAGAAATTGTTGAACCTAGAGTTAAAGGACAAAGAGAAATGCTTTCCTGGGAGACTCAATAAGGCCTCTTAGTTTGAGAAGGAATATTATAACGAGAATTCTTAACAAGAAATTTTTACTGTCATCCTGAGAAAGATAAATGATTAGTGATTTGTTAGCTTTCTCATTGTAATACACTGTTGAAACATTTAAACATCTTCATATGGTTTGTTACACTATTAATAAATTGATTATTTGGTAACACTGGTTTTTTTAAGCCAACAAGGTTAGGGGGTTTAATAAAAAGGACAGAAAAAGCTTGAGAAGAAAGGTTTTTTTGGCTCTAGTCATGAAAAACTGAGATAGGGGCTCAAAGTTAATTATTAATGCATACAAGATGCATAATACAAGAACATACATCTTTGTTGCCCTAGAACTAGAATGAGAATGAGTAAAAGGAGATGAGAGTAGTTAAAGAGAGGGATGACTAGAGGGATGACTAGGGCAGAGCCAAGATGGCAAAGAAAAGCTAAAAAATTACCTGAGCTTTCAAAACATGCTAAATCAAGTCTCTAAATGAATTCTGGAGTGACATAACCTACAAAAAGGTGGATTGAAAGAGTTTTCCTACTTAAGATCACTTGATTGGACTTGAGGGAAAGGTCTCAGCTGAGTCAAAGCAGAACATAGCACAGCACAAGCACTATAGGGCAATCTAGTAGGAAGCTCCTAGCCACAGCACAAATCAGCAACTGAGATCCCTCTGTCTTAGCTCAGCAGGCCAGCAGCAAGGTTTCTACTCTCAGCACAGAAAGCAATTGTGAGCCCTGAAGCCCCAGTGCAACAGATGTGACTAGGTCAGATCCCAGCAGAGTAAGCAAACCACCAGTGCCTGAGGCCTGGTGCAGAAAGCCAGTGACAATACCCCTGTCTTCCAGCAAAAGAAGCTTGGGATCTATGCCCTAGGGGCAGATCTCAACTTTTAAAAATTAGCAAAAAAAAAAAAAAAAAAAAAAAAGGAAGAACCTCAACTATAGAAAGCTACTATGGCAACAGGGAAGATCAGAACACAAACTCAGAAGAGGATAACAAAGGCAAACCTAAGAGAGAAAATAAATTCATCTCAAACCCAAAAAGTACATCTGGAAAAGCTCAAATAGAATTTAAAAAATCAAATGAGAAAAAAATTTGGAAAAGAAATGAGAAATATCCAAGAGAATTAAGAAAAAGGGGTCAATAGCTTAGAAAAGGAAGAGCAAAACTTGATTATAGAAAAAAACTCCTTGTTGTGAAGTAATCTAACCATTTTGGAGAGCAATTTGGAACTATGCCCAAAGGGGTATATCCTTTGATTCAGCACTGGTGGTTCTGTATCCTGGAGAAATCATAAAAGAGGGGAAAGAACTCACATGTGTAAAAATGTTTGTAGCAGCTCTTTTTGTAATGGCAAAGAATTGGAAAATGAGTAGATGCTTATCAATTGGGGAGTTGGTAAATAAGTTTTAATGTAAAGGGCTGAATCTCTGAGCAAATGTACTTGGATAACCAAGCATTTAAGGCTAATTACCAGTTGGACAATACTCTATTAGCATAAGCTTGAAGAACGGCCCTGCCCACTAAACTGTACAGGCTTGATCTGTGGGTGTAGACAGAAAATTGTGTGAGGGATCAGAGGGTGGAGTAAGACAAGTGAGAGTGACATTTTGGCAGTGGGGAGAGAGAAAGAAGGTGTGGAGATTCCTATGTCCATTTCCCCTGATTGCTATCCCAAAAGACCAAGAATAAAAACCAAAGACTTTACTTATCCTAACTCTGGCTGATTCTAAGGTACCCAGGGTGCTAATGCGGTCTTTACATTTGGCGCCCAAGGTGTGGACCAAAGCCCTTACTTTCACTGAAGTTCCCTGGTGAGCAGGAAATTATGTGAGTAGTTTAAATGTTTAATAGACAAACAGGGAACTTACTTTGTCAAGGGCTAAACTATTAGCCTTTTCTAGCTGAAATGGGGCAGGTGTTAGTAAGAACTCCTTTTCAGTCCACTCAGCAGAATGAATTGTATGCAATCATTCTAACTCTTACTTATTATCCAGGAGATGTAAATATAATATCTGATTCAGCCTATTAAGTAGGTATGGTACAAAGAATTGCCACAGCCCAAATAAAATTTGTAGCCTCCAATATATATCAGCTTTTTAAGGAACTTCAAGAGCGAGTGAAAAAGCATCCAGGTAAGATTTATATCTTGCATATCCACTCTCATAGTGGACTTCCAGATCCTATTTTTGATGGAAATTCAAAGGCAGAACACCTTCTCAACATATTAGCCAATATTCCTTTATTTTAGGAAACCCAAGAATCTCATTCTAAATATTATCAGGCTAATATAGCTTTATGTTTACAATTTGGAATAACAAGAGAGGAACCTAGGAGCATAATAAAAGCCTGTCCAGCTTGCCTTCCTTTCCACCCTCCTACACTCCCTCCAGGAAAGAGCCCTCATGGTTTGAGACCCTATGAAATTTGGCAAATGGATTGACCCATTATAAATCTTTTGGTTGTCTGTCTTTTATCCATGTTGTGGTAGACACCTTTTCAGGATTCAGTTTTGCAATACCAGCAGCAAAAGGAAGAGCCTGAGTGGTCACTGAATTCCTTATATAAGCATTTGCAATTATGGGTGTGCCACAAGCGATAAAAACAGTCAATGGATCTGCATATACTTCTAAACATTTTGCACACTTTTGTGCACAGTATAAGATTTTGCACACCACTGGCATACCCTTTAATCCTCTAGGACAAGCAATAGTAGAGAGGAGAAATAGAGACATTAAGACGCTCCTCCAAAAACAAAAGAAAGGGGGAACCACAGGTAATCCTAGAGAACTTCTAAATCTAGCCCTTTATACTATTAACTTCTTAATCTTTGATAAAGATGCACTGGCTCCGGGCAGACAGGTTTTATAACCCACTGGAAGGGCAATGTCCAGTGTGAGCAGTTCCACTATCTTTAGATAATCGCCAGGTGATGTGGAGAGACCCAGAAAGTGGTGAATGGAAGGGACCAGATAGGTTAACTGCTTGGGGGAGAGAGTTTGCTTGTATCTCTACAGATGGAGAAGGAATCAGATGGGTGCCAATGAGTTGTATTTGCTTTGTCCATCAGAGAGAGATGGAGCAGACCTTTGAAATGAAGGAGAAGACCCAAGAAACATTGGGTAGTTCACTGATTACGCCCACCACTGAAAGAGCTTGGCAGTTATGGTGTTTGACTCAAAATTGTTGACTTCAAAACCCTCAGGAATCATTGGATTCTCTGAGACATGATAAGACTGTTGTAGGACTTCAAAACCCTCAGGAATCATTGGATTCTCTGAGACATGATAAGACTGTTATAGGACTTCAAAGCCCTCAGGAATCATTGGATTCTCTGAGATATGATAAGACTGTTGTAGGACTTGAAACCCTCAGGAATCATTGGATTTTCTGAGAAATAATAAGACTGTTGCAGGATTTCAAAATCTGTAGGAATCATTGGATTCCCTAACATATAAAAAGACTGTTGCAGGATTTCAAAAACTTGTGGGGATCATTGGATTCCCTGACATGTGAAGCAATGGACAATAGATTATTTTGGACAATCTCTTGGTTGCTGAAGGAGGTATATGCATGATTGTTGTTTACATACCCTCCTTATAGGACTTCTGGAAATCTTTTACAAAACCATGTTGATTTATATTGTTTGTTATATCACTACTTGCATATACAATTCATGTTTATTACACTACATTGAGCCTGCACTGGCTGTGGAGAGAGTCATCACTAATAGCCTGTGCATTATTGCTATGTGCTTATATAATACCTCCCATGATGATGCATACCTGTTTCTAATAAGACTCTTCAGCCCAGAAACCCGCCAGCAATCCCCACTTCCCTTTGATGCTTTTCTTCTCCCTGAGAAGTTAAGGAGGGCATGATAACCTTTTTGGGGGGGTTCTCACATCCCTCAGGGATGGTGTAACCACCTGTGTTTTAAAACAAAAGAAAGTGGGAGATGTAAAGGGCTGAAACTGAGCAGATACACTTGGATAATTGAGCACTTAAGGCTAATTACCAATTGGACAATACTCTATTAACATATGCTTGGAGAATGGCCCTGCCCAACTATTCTGTGCCAGCTCAAACTGTGTGTGAAGACAGAGAATTGTGAAAGGTATCAGAGGGTGGAGTAGGACAAGTGAGAGTGACATTTTGGCAGTGGGGAGAGAGAAAGAAGGTGTGGAGATCCCTATGTCCATTCCCTTGACTGCTACCCCAAAAAACCAAGAATAAAGATCAAGGACTTTTGCTTATCCTAACTCCAGCTGATTCTAAGGTATCCAGGGTGCTAATGCGGTCATTACATTTTAATATATGAAACTAATGAAATATTATGGTTCTATTAAAAAATGATGAACAAGCCAATTTTAGAAAGGCCTGGAAAGATTTACATGAACTGATGCTGAGCAAAACAAGCAGAAGCAAAAATACATCATACATAATACTAGCAAGATTGTGCAATGAACCACAACAACAGACTTGGCTCTCTTGATCCAAGGCAAATCTCCCTAAACTTTGGATGGAAAATGCTATCTACATCCAGGGAAAGAAATATGGAAAATGAATGTAAATTAGTTACCTGCTATGTTCAATGTTTTTCTTATGTTTTTTTTTTCCTCACATGATTTTCCCCTGTTGTTCTGATTTTTCTCTTGTAACAGGATTTATAAAGAAATATGTTTTTTATTTAGCATGTATTGGACCACCTGCCATATAGGGAGGTGATATGGGGAAGGAAGGGAAAATTTGGAACACAAGATTTTGCAAAGGTCATTGTTGAAAAATTGCCCATACATGTGTTTTGTGAATAAAAAGCTTTTTTTTAAAAAAAAAAGGGGGGGGGGAAAGAAATGTGGCTTTTTAAATGAATGTACATGTATAATTTTTTTAAATGGAGTTTTTATGTATAACTGAGGAAAATAAATTTTTAAAAAGCCAACAAAAAAACTAAAAAAAACCCAAATCCTTAAAAACTAGATTTGGCCAAAGAAGAAAAAAAATCCCCTGAAGAAAACTACTCTTTTAAGTGCAGAATTGGTTAAATGGAAAAACAGATAAAAAAGTTAACCAAAGAAAATAATTTCTTAAAAATTTGAATTGGGCAAATGGAAGTTAATGAGTCTATGACACATCAAAAATTGATCAAACAAAATCAAAAGAATGAATAATTAGGAGAGGGATAACTACCCAATCTACACTACATATGATAATCATTGACAATAAAATTCAGCTACATATAGATGGGAAAACTGAAGCCCGAGCAAGTTAAATGACTTGCCTTATATTACATACCTTATTAGTCTCATAAACTAGGACATAAAACCAAGGCTTTTTGATTCTAGGCTTGTGTTCCTTTCACTACACCATGATGATATACACAATGGCCTCAGAAAATTTAATAGGCATGAAGGAGTACATATGTAACTAGGAACTTTTATGCTCAGAATAAGTACCATAATATGAATATTATGGATTATTATTGTTCTGTAAGAAATGACCAACAGAATGATTTCAAAAAGGCCTTGAGAGACTTACATGAACTGATGCTGAGTGAAATGAGCAGGACCAGGAGATCATTATATACTTCAACAACAATACTATATGATGATCAATTCTGATGGACAAGGTCTTCTTCAACAATGAGATGAACCAAATCAGTTCCAATAGAGCAGTAATGAACTGAACCAGCTACACCCAGCGAAAGAACTCTGGGAGATGACTACGAACCACTACATATAATTTCCAATCCCTCTAATTTTGTCCGCCTGCATTTTGGATTTCCTTCATAGGCTAATTGTACACTATTTCAAAGTCTGATTCTTTTTGTACAGCAAAACAACTGTTTGGATGTGTATATATTGTATTCAATTTATACTTTAACATATTTAACATGTATTGGTCAACCTGCCATCTGGAGAAAAGGGTGGGGGGAAGGAGGGGAAAAGTTGGAACAAAAGATTTTGGAAATTGTCAATGCTGTAAAATTACCCATGCATATCTCTGGTAAAACTATAATTAAAAAAAAAAAGTATAAGTACCATAAATTGCATCTACCACATGGGTTTGGAGTTCACCCAACCTTCTGTTTGGTAGCTTCCTAAGTTAATTAACTATTATTATTAAATAGGTAACTTTATTCACTACAAGAGTCATCCATGCCCTTTAAATTTATATTGGAGCTACTCAAAGCAGACTGTTGTTATTTGTCCATTCTGGAAAACCACCATGACACCAGGAAGATGATGCTATGACATGCAAGTGAACTGGATTTAAATGAGAGAGAACTGTGTAAAGTCACAAATCTCACATTCCCCTTCAGAGCCATCTGGGTCCAGTTGCAAGATATAGATCAGGATGACTGGAGATGACCCTGGGAGACCTTGGCCTTTTTCAGCTAAATTAGGTCTTTAACAAGTCTTTGACTGAAGCAATGCCCAATTAGTGATTGAAGGTAGCTAAGACATGAAGCAGAAAATGGACTCTTTTACCTAGTCAAAAACAACAATACATTGGAACCCTCAAGATTTCTCAAAAGAGAAACAACTGCTATCTACATTCACTCTGAGCCAATCAGGGTCCAATGACCAAGTGGGGACCCCTTGTTGGCCAATCAATGAGAGTCAGAATGATTTGGGTTTAAGGTATGGTCATTAAGAAAGAAATCTAGCCCTTAAACCCCAAGGTATCTTTGGACAGAACACCTGTAGATAAGATAATGATTCCCTGTATGTACAAAAGGAGAGAAGGAAGGAAGGAAGAAATAGAGGGAAGATGGGAGGTAGGGAGAAAAAGGAGGGAAGAAAGGGAGAAAAGAAGGGAAGAAGGAAGGGAGGGAGGAAGGAAGGGAGGGAGGAAGGAAGGGAGGGAGGAAGGGAGAGAGGAAGAGAGGGAGAAAAGGAGGGAGGGAGGATGAAAAGGAAGGAAGGAAGGAGGGAGAGAAGGAAGGAAGGAAAGGAAGGAGGGAAGGAGGAAAGGAAGGAGGGGAGGGAAGGAAGGAAGGAGGAAAGAAGAAAGTGTGGAGGGTAGGAAGGGAGGAAGAGAAAAAAGAAGGAAGAAAGGGAAGGAGGAAGGAAAAAAAGGGTGTAAAGGAATAGAGAAAGAGAGGCAAAAGGAAAGACTAAACACATTACATTTGTGGGAATTGAGTGAACCACATTGACTCCATCTTGCAATTCAATTCTGGAACTAGTTCAGTTCCTTTTCTAATCAATTATAGGTCTAGTCCAATTTCTAGCTTTTTAGAAAACTTTATTCAATTGAGTGAATTATGAGAAAACTATTTCATTGTTTGAACTTAGCCCTATGTTGGTGGGAAACTGGACCACCTCTACCAGCTGTTTAGAGACCTTTAACTAAGAGCCTAAGTTATGCTGCCCAGAAACTCGGTCAGATCCTGTTTGGGCCAGAACTCTGGACCTGAAACAAAGCATGCTTACAAGGTACTAAGTAGAATTGATGAGACAATGGACCTGAAACAAAGCATGCTTACGAGGTACTAAGTAGAATTGATGAGACAATCTAATATAGCATGGCTCAGTATAATTGATTTAATGTACAACAAATAATAGTTTCCTTGTGATATAATGATTGGTTTATACTCAGTGTGGAGCATATAAGCAGGGACTGAGAGCCACAGAGGAGAAGCTTTTAGAGGCAGAGAAGACAAGTACACTAGAAGCTCTCGGAGGCTGAGACAGATTCATTCCATCGTCCACCTTTGTGGTGGCTGGAGGCTAAAGCACAAATTTTTGGATTCAGAGAGATTCAGAGGGCAGAGAAGAGAGGTGGGAGCTCAAGCCCTTGGAACCAAGGAAAGAGGAAGGCCTCTAAGAAAGCTAACCAGTCCCAGGCAAGGAGACAATAAAGGATTTGGACTTTAACACCTGGCTGCACTTGTGGTGATTACTAAACTGAAATGAAGGCTGCTCCCAGAGACCCCCAAAGAAACTGAACCAAAGAGAACATTACAAGATCCAAGTACTAATACAAGGAATTGTCTTCCAATCACACATCTCAAGTATCCCATGCCATCTTATCTGAAAACTGATCCCATATTGGTCAATAATTTCGTTTCCATATTCATTTGATTAAATTACTTGTTTGCTCTCCAAACTCAGAAAATCTTTCTTCTTTCCTCCAGTTAGAAATCAGATTATCTAATTTTATATCCCGATTTATAGCCTGTTATTGTGTTCTAATGCATAAAAATCTATCTCCCCCATCTTGAAGGTCCAAGGCCAAGCTAAAAAGGCCAAGGCCTGATATGTTATGCAATTGGCATGCATTGATAAATTGATATACTTATTTTTTTTAGCATGTTTAACATATATTGGATTACTTGCTACCTAGGGGATGGGGAGGAAGGGAATGGGAACACATGCAAGGATCAACGGTGAAAATTTAAACCCTTACATACTTTTGAAAATAAAAAGCTTTAATAAAAAAAAATAAAAAACATAAAAATAAATGGATATGCTCAGAAGCTTGAACCTTTGTGTTCCTCAGTAATTTAATACATATTCATATACAAATATCCATACTCTGTATGTGTTCTCTCTCTCTCTCTCTCTCTCTCTCTCTCTCTCTCTCTCTCTCTCTCTCTCTGTCTGTCTCTCTCTCTCTCTCTCTCTCTCTCTCTCTCTCACATTCTCTCTCTCACATTCTCTCTTACATTCTCTCTCATTCTCTGTCTGTCTGTGTAATGTCCAGGGTAGCATTCTGGAGATCTTTCAGATGGGCCTTGGTCTTTAGGTGAAGAAGTGATGAAGGCAGGAGAGCCACCAGAAGGATGGTCAAAAATGGAATGTCTCATTTCCAGTCCTTCTCAGCCCTTAAATACCTCAATACAATTACATCATTATAGCATACTCAGTATGTGTGAACTAGATATCCATTACATCACCATGCTAAGTATTAAGTATATATGTGAACTAGAGAATAAACATCTCATCAATTCCACTGAGTTAACACCTTGTAAGTATCCTTGTTTCAAATATACTTCTCCAGAGTTCTGGCCTTCTACATGTCTGTCTCATTCTCTCTCTCCCTCCTCCTGCCTCTTCCTGCCACCCCTCTTTCTCTCCTTCCTCCTCCCTCTTTTGCCTCCCCTCCCTCTCTCTTTCTCTCCTTCCTCCTCCCTCTTTTTGCCTCCTCTCCCTCCCTCTCTCTCCTTCCTTTTCCTTCTTCCTCCTGTTTCCTCTCCTTCTCTCTCTCCTTCCTCCTCCTCTTTCTTCTTGCTTCCCCTCCTTTCTCTCTCCTTCCTCCTGTCTCTCCTCCCTCTCTCTCCTTTTTCCTCCTCCTCCCTCTTCTTGCCCCCCCTTCTCTTTCTCACTTTGGATACAAAGGGCTATCTAGAAAGGTTGAGGATACTGGGAGGAGCATTCCTGAGAGGACTGGGAAAGAAAAAGAGGAGACCACAAAGGTCATAGAGGAGACCAAAAGGATGAGAGAAAAGACTGGAGACTGAAAAAATGTAGAAAAGTGAAGAAAGCTAAATGGGAACAGAGATATTATTACCCTCTCCTCTTACTGTACTGGAAGGAAGATTTGGTCAGGCCCTAAGTCTGATCTGATCTCCAAACATCCCTGGGTGACTAAATACAATACTCTATTGTACACCATTACATGTCTGTTTAATTAAATTAAATTATAGGTGCATATTTGGATTCTGGAGTAAATGATAAAGTTAGACTTCTATTAAGTCTCCCTTCCTCCCCTGGGGGAAAAAAAAAAATCACAAGAGTTCAAGGTACATTTTAAAATGTCTATGGCTGGGGGGATGGGGAAAAGATGTGAGCAATCATAAATTGGTTCTCCTGTAAGCCAGGCTGGATTCAGAGGGTTGAGGAGGCTATAATGGGGCCATTCTTGGCCTAGGCAGGAAGCTGTCCTATTCCCAACAATTTAGTATAATTGTGGCATAGATCCCCAGCTAAGAACTAATTTTGAACTCCATTTTAGTGTCACAGAGAACCCTTCATCTAGAAAGGTCAAAAGTAATGGGTGAGGCAGAAGTCTTGAGCTTCTCTCCTTAACTGCTTTTCAATTAGGCATAATGTCATCTTGGACTTAGAACTCATTTTCATTTCTCTAAACTTTCCCACTGGATTAGCTAACTAGAAAGTATTCACCTTTTTTTTTTTTTTTTTTTTTTTTTTTAACAAGTGAGAAATTAAGGCTCAAAAAACTTTAAGAAGACAGGAATCACATAGTCTGGGAAAGATTAGACAAGATTTCAGAGCCATTTAGTCACTTAACATTCATTTTCCAGAACTCACTCTCTTTTTTTTTTTTTTTTTTTTTTTCCCTGAGGCTGGGGTTAAGTGATTTGCCCAGGGTCACACAGCTAGGAAGTGTTAAGTGTCTGAGGCTGGATTTGAACTCGGGTCTTCCTGAATTCAGAACTCACTCTCTTGATAGCTACTAGTAAGGATCATATAACCTGGGGTGGCTTTTCCAATATGTTCCTACAGAAGTTTAGTATATTTTCTCCTAATCCTCTGAGAGCTTGTGAAATGGCTAAAACTATATAGAGATTTTCTGTAGGAAGTTAATCAGCTTCATTAGAGCCACCTAAGTTAACTAGACCAAGCTTATAATTGCTGACATGGACTCTTTTTGCACTTTACTACTTAATCAAACCAGAAAGTTCTGTCTTGGAGGCTTACGTTGTTCAGTAAAAAGCAAAAGCTTACAATGGTATAGGTTGAAACATGTGTCAGAATAGGGTAAGTCTGATTTAGTGTAATGTGCCTCAATTCTGTGTCATGAAAATGTAGATTTACCAGCCTGACCTTTCCAAAGAGGTACAAAGAGTCCCTGATGTACTTTGGCTACCAGAACAAAAACAGGGCATTGACAAGATGTCTTTGGCTGTGATGCGGTATAAGCATTATACAACTACCTTCCCATTTTATTCTCTTCCCCACAGAGAGGTGACAGACTCAGGAAGCAGACAGAGCTCTCTATGTATGTTCTGAAGTGTTCAGTGAAGACATTTTTTTTGTCTGACTTTGCATATTTATTGCGAGATTTGGAGGTTTTTTCCCCCCAGTGGCAGTTTTTCCAAAAGAACAGATAATTTCCATGAAATTCAAGGCTTCAAGGCTCACTGACATTTTGCTCCTTGCAAAAACCATCACCAATAGAACTCAAAGGTTCCTAGGATGTTAAAGAGATTATGGCTCGAACCTCTCTCATTTTATGAGGAGAAAACTGCGTCTGAGAGACTTGCTCAAAATAAAAACTCAAACTTAGTTCCTCTGACTTCAGATCCCAAACATCACTTACTGGTCAGGATCATAATCTGCAAACATTAAATACAGCATTTCATTCTTAAATTTAAACACATGGGTGCCAGCTACCAGCTTCTCCACAGCTTTTTCCACCTGTACGCTCACCTGCGCCTCTCCCCAGCCCCCACAGACCCCC
Organism: Sminthopsis crassicaudata; assembly: GCF_048593235.1. Classification (NCBI taxonomy): domain Eukaryota; kingdom Metazoa; phylum Chordata; class Mammalia; order Dasyuromorphia; family Dasyuridae; genus Sminthopsis; species Sminthopsis crassicaudata. The sequence goes on along the minus strand of NC_133617.1, from coordinate 352,976,856 downwards.
TCGGGGCGGCGTTAGTTACCTCTCAGTCTGCCGAATTCACCCTCTATCAGTGCTCTCATGCCGCCTTGGTCATACCCATAATTGTGCCCGGAGAGAGAAGTGGTCTGGAAATGCTGGAAGGTGAGCAGTTCGTCCCATTGCTGCTGCTGCTGCTGCCGGAGCCTTCTTCCAGCCATAGGCAAGGTGAGAGACAGAGGGAGAGACTGTCCCGTAAACCTTCATTAAATAAAAGTTAACCAGCTGGGCTGCCCAGCAGGAAGTGCCCTCACTAGTTAAGTCAGCCGGGCCCTCGGACTCCTCCCACTGTGAGAAAGTCGGGACTCTCTAGTCCTTACTTCTAACTACTTTCTCTTTCATCTGGCGATCTTTACAGGAAGATTGAGATGATCTAGTTTTCTTGGCGGAAAAAAGGAAAAGGGACTAGCCATGAAGAGTATGAGAGGAAAGACCACCTGCCATTCACCCTCATCCTCTCCCTCACTCCACTGGCTTTTCTACACTTTCTCTCTTCCTCCACTACTCAGAAACCAGCCCTGACTCAGACTCAGGAAGTGTTCCTGTATCGTGTTTGTTTTCCGAATAACCCGTTAAATTTATTTTTCTCCAGAGGAGCGGGGGAATTTGTTGTTGTTGTTAAAGCGGCGCACTCCCCCGCTGAGGCTGCACAGCTGCCGACAGCTGGAACGGAACGATGGACCGGAGGCCCGAGCCAGCGAGAGAAGTGCAGTCTTGGTAAGGCTCCCGAGGTTTGCCTTAGTTCACGAAGGGGCTGGGCGCGGCGGCTACTTCAGAGAACGAGTTGAGTAAAAGCGTCCTTCCCAACAAACGGAAAAAGAGATTGGGAAACAGGGGAGTGGGCAAACTAGGGCTAAAGTTACCAAGCACCGCCCCTAGCAGGGACTCGGCGTGCGATCGGAGGGCCGGAATGCGAAGCCCCGCCCACAGAGACAAACTCTTCTTCCTATTGGCAGAGCCCCGGGTGCTCTGTGGCTATTGCTCCAAGTTCCGAAAGAAGGGTGGCTCTAGTCTCTCCTCTCCCGATTATTAAATTACTTCTCGGTTACTCCGGGAGGGCCTAACAACAGCAAAGCCTTTTCTGAGCACCCGTACTATTTCTGCAGGCAAAGAAAAAGTTGTTGGCTGGGACCTGTTTTGTGTGCGTGCATGGGTAAATTTGGGACTGGGCACATTAAATCATGTGTATAAAGTGCTTCAAAAAACATTAAAGGGTTATTTGGATTCTGATTTTTATTAATAGAAATAATGGAAATCAGCTCCTGGTGCCTAAACTCATGTCAGCTCTATTTATAGGAGAAAGGGAGCGTATTCATGAAATTTGAAGATATGGGTGGATTGAATCAAATAGCTATCTCGGGGAAGTAGTTTGGGAAATTTGTTTTTTGACCATGCATATTTTTTAATACTTTTTAAAAATTAATTTTATAATTATAACTTTTTTTGATAGTACATACGCATGGATAATTTTTTACAACATTGTCCCTTGCACTCACTTCTGTTCCGAATTTTCCTCTCCTGCCCTCCACTCCTTCCCCTGGATGGCAGGCAGTCCCATACATGTTAAATATGTTATAGTAATATCCTAGCTACAATATATGTGTGCAGAACTGAATTTCTTGTTGCACAGGAAGAATTGGATTTGAAAGGTAAAAATAACCTGGGTAGAAAGACAAAAAATGCCAACAGTTTATACTCATTTCCCAGTGTTCCTTCTCTGAGTATAGCTGATTCTGTCCATCATTGATCAATTGGAACTGAATTAGATCTTCTCTTTGTCAAAGATATCCACTTCCATCAGAATACGTCCTCATACAGAATTGTTGTTGAAGTGTATAATGATCTCCTGGTTCTGCTCATTTCACTCAGCATCAATTCATGTAATTGACCATGCATATTTGATATCAATTGTTGGTCTGATTTTTTTTTTTCAGTTGGAGGATGAAGGTGGGAGAGAAATTAATTTCTTGTTAACTATTTCTTACTACCAGGCATCTGGAAAACTAAATCAGTGATCAAAAGCAGCTCTCTTGGATATTGAATTATAAGCAAAAGAAACTGATTGACCATGTTCAATTTTATCACTGTATAATTCAGAACTAGGCTACTAAATTAGCTTAAACAGCAAACGTTGTACAAAGCTCTGATCTAAGGCCTGATACAAGTCACTTCATTTTGACAGATAAGACAGAATTAACTTCTACAGAATTGACCTGATAACATGGCAATATGGTATCTGACTGGTTGATACTCAGCAGCTGTACAGTTAAGTTCTGTAAAGCATCAGATCTGTGCAGGGTATCTAAAGGTTGGAGTCCCAGCATCTGAAAGAGATGACTTGCAGAATTTCTCTCCTAAGGCTGGCAAGAGTTTATTAAATGTGTATTATATCTTGCCACCCTCCTAGCAGTAATATATACCGTATCCAAGTCTTCTTAAGCCACTGTTTCCCCCAATGTCATGGGGCTAAGTTACTCAACTTTGAGTTGCAAAAGAAGCTTGTAAATAAATCGTAAATTTGTGCATCTAGTTAATTTATGTACATTTTTGTGCATTGCTTTAATGTTCTCACACGACAGTAGAATACCCAAATTTTTAAGTCATCCTAAGAGTTGAGAATTGTAATGTCCCAAAAAAGTCACTGTGTAAGGAAAAATAAAAGTGCTACAAGTAAATTGAAAAAATAAAATAAAAATAAATAAAATAACTTTGACCCAGATATTTCACAGATGTCATTGACAAGAAGAAATCTTTTTGTATACCAAAATATTTATAGCAGCATTTTTGTGTGTGATAACAAAGAATGCTCATTAAATATAGTCATTAGTTGGAAATGGTTAAACACATTGTGATACAAAAATGTAATGGAATATTATTATGTTATAAGAAATAATGAATATGATGATTACAGAGATTTATAGGAAAAGCTATGTGACCTGATGTCAAGCAGATCCTAGAAGACAATACACATACACACGAATGAAAGAACAACCATACACACACACACAAGTGAATTTTTCAAAAATATAAAGGAGAATCATTGCTGAAAAGGAGAGAGCTATCCCCATCTCTTCCTTTTGCAAAGGTGGGAGGGCCATAAGAGCTCTGCCATCTTCAAACTCTTTCTGATATATTGATCAGTTATGTTCATTTTTTCTTTTTTTGTCTAAAAATGATATTTTATATAAGATGACTATCTTGGAAAGAAGAGGAGGAAAAATATTAGGGAGAAATATAATGATGTAAAAAAACAAAATATATCAATAACATATATTAATAAATATAATAAATATTAATTAAATGTATTGTTTATCAATGCCTAATAATCTATTGAGTTCTGAAGGTGAGGAACTAAAAGTATTAATAGAGAGACTAGCATCCACTGAGTACTTTCTCTTTACAGCCAACAGAGACTTTCGATTGAATCAGAACTCCTAAGAACAGTTCAATAATGAAGAGAACCAGCTACACCCAATGAAAGAACTATGAGAAATGAGTATGAACCACAACATAGCATTTCCACTCCCTGTTTTTGTCCATCTGCATTTTTGATTTCCTTTTCAGGTTATTTTTACCTTATGTCTAAGTCTGATTTTTCTTGTGCATCAAAATAACTGCATGGATATGTATACATATATTGTATTTAACATATACTTTAACATATTTAACACGTATAGATCTACCTGCCATCTAGGGGAGAGTCTAAGGGGAAGGAGAGGAAAAGTTGGAAAAGAAGGTTTTTCAAGGGTCAATGATGAAAAATTACCCATCTTGTAAATAAAAAGCTATAATAATAAAAAAAAAATTTTTTAAATAACTCCTAAGAACAGCCTGCATCTAGTGAAATTGACCTATACCTGTCATGTGGCTCAGCTTTCCAGACCAAAAATCTCTTAAGCATGACTTTTATTTGTCTAGGCTATTGAATACAAACAGGGCTGACCTTTGACAAAATTGTGAAGTTAGTGAAGTTTGTCCCCAAGGTCGTATTTCTTTGTCCATCTCTCCTGTGTTAACTCCTCCCCTATTTAAATTACTCACAGTCTCTCTGCTCTCTAATCCTCTTCCTAGTGATTGATGTAGGGGAGAAAGCCCAAAACCTATAATTAGAAGACATAATTTTGAATCTCAAGCAAATCATTCACCCTCTACTAGTATGATTTTTAAGATTCCTTCTGAGATAAATCTGTGGAGAATAAAACAAAATAAGGTGAAGAACTTACAAGAATATGTGAATCCTTTTTCTGTATTTTATTTTCATCATTTCTGTGTTTCCCCTATGACCTGTATAAAATGTGCAGATATTTATCAGTATGTGACATTTATCGATATTTAGTCTACTAGCTGGACCACTATCTGCTTGATTAAGCCTGAAGGCCTAATTTTCTGTTTCCTAGAAATCAGGAGATTTTGGGGAAACAGAAACCTTCCATTCCAATTTCTCTGAATAGCAACAACCAATTAGATGCCTCCCCCTCCCCTTCTCAATTCTCTCTTACTTGTGATGTAATTTCTTGTATAAAAGCTGTGTATCTTTACTACTTCATTAGCCCTCCTACCTTGAGCTTTCTCTTTCTTATCTCATGATGGGACGGCTTATCCTCTGGAGGTTTTCAATAAACAACTTTTCTGCCTTCTACTGAGTGATCTCTGAGTAGTTATTTTGGGTAAGGGTCTTTTACATCCCTCACAAATCTTTTGATCTCTTCAATCAGTTAAAAGAAATGAATCCTTTTGGAAGACACCATTGGCTGAGTCCTCCTTTATACTAACATGTTAATTAGAATTTAGAATTAATTAGAATTTAATCTTCAAGCTTGTCCATACTTGATATTCCCATGACCCTTGTTGAGCAAATTCCTAACCATTGTTCTTCTAATCCTACAATTCAGAACAAATCTGACAAGTCAGCACACTCTGAGCTCCTCTTTACCACTTTTTCTTTCTATGACCATCATTCAGTTGCCTCTCCTTTCATGTCTTCTTACCATATTTATCCTTATCATCTATATATTCAGTGATGATCCTTATCCCACTCACATGCTCATAGATGAGCCTTAACTCTTGGAGCAAGTTTAGATTATTTGCCCAGGTACTGAAAATACCCTCTGAGGAATTGGAGGGGATTTTTCAATGCCATTGGCTCAACCCCCCACCAGCATACTTCCCCCTAAGATGGTCAGTTGAAAATTAATTAAGTCAAACAATCTTAAATAGGTTTTAGAAAAGGGTATTTACTAAGATGGTAAAGAATAGATTTTTACAAAACATACGCTCGCTTACTAGCTGGGTACCACACTTTCCTGAAAGTAAATAGAGTTCAAGCATAACTAACACATGTGACATAGGGACAACTCATGGCTCCTAATTGCTGGAAGTCTTTTTCTTCCATTTGTGGGATACTCAAGAAGTTCTCAGATGTAGTTTCTTTGGGGAGCCATGAATTTATGTCCCATCTAATCTCAGTTCCCAATGTAGATACTGTTCTCAGCTTAGCCAAGAATGCTGCTAGGACATCAATGAAAAGAAGGGCAGTTCAGCATCTTTCATCCCCTTTGAAGTTTGCAAAAGACTCCTCTGATCAAAGGGGATATAAAGTAGACCCAAAGCTGAACTGACACCTTTCTCACATTCTAGTTTATCTAGAATAGCACATACTTGATCAAATTTCTGGAATAACTCTAGTACTAACAAGTTATAGCAATTCATATCTAATTCTTAACAGTGGGAATTACAACACTTTTCCTCTACTCTGGAACTCTCAATACTTTCTCTAATTCCTTAGGAAAAGATCTTGCTTTCTGCCTTATTAAGATTAAGACCATATGCCTCTCTTATTCTACATCTCAAAAGTTCTCTACATCTTTACTTTCCCTTTCCTCTTTTGTCCCAATCTCAAAGAATGAAGTAGTCTAATCTCAAAATAAAATGCAGGGGCAGTTAGGTGGCACAGTGGATAAAATACTAGACCTGAAGTCAAGAGGACTTCAAATGTGGCTTAGAAACTTAAGACATACTCTAGCATATTTGACATGTATTTGTCAACCTGCCATCTTGGTGGGGGGGGGGAAGGGAGGGGAAAAATTGGAACAAGGGGTTTGGCAATTGTCAGTGTTGTAAAATTACCCATGCATATATCTGGTAAATAAAAATTATTAATTTAATAGAAACTTAAGCCTTCCTAACTACATGACCCTGGACAAGTCACTTAACCCCAATTGCCTCCGAAAAATAAATAAGTTTTTAAAATGTAAATAAAATAAGATAAACCAATTAAAAATTAAATGCAAAAATAAAGGTAGAAGGAGGTTTGGAGCATGTGTTTGGAAGGAGAGGCTCTCCAGCTGAGAACTATTTAATAATCTTCTTTGCATTTTTGTTATGTTCAATAAATTTTTTGGCCATAATGAATTGAATGAACACATCCTCATAGTAAATAGAGGTCATTGGTCCATAATATAAGAATCAGAGATGGGCAATAAGAAAATTCATAAACTTTTATTTGAATAATTTTGAATATTTCATTTTAAATTACCTAATTTAAATCAAAAACTCAATTCTTGTCTCCTCAAGAAATCCAGCAATGATGGGAGTAGTTTTGAGTATTTATGGGCCAAGAGTCCTGTGGTGGTCAATGGAGATGTTACATAAGAATGGCTATGTGGTGCAGTGATTAGTGTTGGGCCTGAAGTCAGAGGGATGCTAATCTTCCTGAGTTCAAATCTCACCTCAGGCATTTTTTAAGTTGTGTGACTCTAGGTGAGTCACCGTTTGCCTCAGTCTCCTCATCTGTAAAACAATCTGTAGAAGGAAATGGCAAACCACTCAATATCTTTGCCAAGAAAACCCCACATGAGATCAAGAAAAGCCTTACAGGACTGAACAACATCCAAAGCAACTCTGGTAAGACTGGCCAGTAACTTGAGCACATTGCCACCTAGTGGTCACCTCAGATATTGGACCCTGCCTTTGGATAATGGATTTAAATAACAACTATCTGATTAAAGGAAAACACTACTGTGTAGTCCTGATGTGGGCTGCCTTCACTTGTGAGGAAAATGCAAACTAAAACCATATATAGTATGTTATTAGTGTTATAATAAACACATGACCAGGTCCCAATACTCTCTTAGTCCTATCAGCTGGTGCCCTAACATCAGATGTGTTTCATGAGCATCTGACATTAGATGTCAGGCACTGGATATACCAGAAAAAAAACAAAACAAACTCAGTCTTCAAAAATTTTCTATTCTGCTGGAGAAAAAAGCAACACAGATATGCACACAGGAAACATAATAAACTTAATGTAATTTCCAGGGGAACACTAATAATTAGGGATATCAAAAAAGTCTTTCTCTCCTAGCCCCACCCAAGCTGTCTTTTAAAAGAAGCTAGAGAGGAAGAGAGGACATTCTAAGCTAATGTCAAGCAGGGACATAGAATCCCATGCATAGGAAAGATCAAGTAGGGTCAGTCTGGTTACAATACAGAGGAGTGGTGAAGGTAATGTGAAATCAGTCTAAGTTAAGATATTTTGAAGCCAGATTACGAAAGACTTTAAAAACCAAAGATGTTTGTATTTTTATCTTAGAGGATATTTTCCTAGAAGAAATTTCTGGATCTATTCCAAAGCTTCTTGTTGAGACTTGCTATCAGGCTGGCAACTATGTGAAAGATGGACTAGTGATGGAAGAGACTTGCCATGTCAATGGGAAGAGCAATTAGGAGGCTATTGCAATGATACAGGTGAGAGGGAGAGTCATTAAACCAAGATGGTAACTGTTGAAAAAGAGACAAGGAGGTGGATACAAGAAATATTATGGAGGTATAGAATCAAAAAATACTTGGCAACTGATTGGCTATGTTGAGTGAAAGAGACTGGGATTCTTAGGTAATAAACCTGGAAGACTAGAAGAATAGTCATACCATTGATGGGAATTGGAAAGTTAGGGAAAGGGGAAGATTTTGAGGATACAATAATGAGTTTTGTTTTGGACATGTTGAATTTGAGATGTCTATGGAATAACCAGGGAGAAATATGCAATGAAAGTTAGCAATCTGAGATTACAGGCTCAGGATAAGGATGAGAGTTGGAAATGTACATTTGACAACTATCTATATTATTCATGACCCAAGATAGCCAAGAAAAGGTAGTCTCTACACTTATATGGACTTTGATTGGGAAATGACAAGCAGGCTTTTTTCTCTATCTGTTTTTGATTTATTTTCCTTAAACTGTAATAATTTTAGGAAAAATCTCCAAAATAAAGTTTACGTATACTCATTCCATTTATGTGTCAGATCTATGGATAAGGAAAGAATTATGACCAAATGAGGAAGAGAGCCTAACAAAATGTAGATAGTTTATTTTGATTATATACAGTTTAAAAGTATTTACACAAACAAAACCATGCAAGCAAAATTATGAGGAAGCAGAAAAGTAGGGGGAAAATTTTTACTATAAGAATCTCTGATTAAGGCCTCATTTCTCAAATATATAGAAAACAAAACAAAACAAACAAACAAAAAAACCCAATCAGTCATTCCCCAATTGATAAATGGTCAAAGATATGAACAGAAGTTTTCAAAGAAATCAAAGCTATTTAAATTATATGGAAAATGTTCTAAATCACCATTGATTAGAGAAATTCACATTAAAGCAACTCTGAGGTACTGACTCACACCTATCAGCTTGATTAATAAGATTTTAAAAGGAAACTGATGGATATTGGAAGGGATGTGAGAGAACTGGGACACTAATGTACTGTAAATGGAGTTGTGAACTGATCTAATCATTCTGGAGAGCGATTTGGAACTATAAAAGGGCTATAAAACTATGTATACCCTTTGATCCATCTATGTCATTCTAAAAACATCAAAAAAGGGGAAAGAATTATTTGTACAAAAATACTTGTAGTAGCTCTTTTTTGTGGTGGTTGAGAATTGGAAATTAAAGGGATATTGATCAATTGAGAAATAACAAACTGTGATATGTGATTGTAATGGAATATGACAAGCAGGATGATTTCAGAAACCCGGGAAAACTTAAATGAACAGATGCACACTGAAGTGAACACAACCAGGAGAATTTTGTGCACAATAATAGCAATATTGTTTTATGAGACTAGTGAATGAACTCACTATTCTCAGTAATACGATGATTAAGGACAATCCCAAAGGCAACTGCCCCCAGAGAAAGAGTTCTAATATGGAAATGTTTTACATCTTTGCACATGTATAACCTATATTTGATTGATTGCTTACAATCATAGTGAGAGGGAAAGGTAAAGATGGAGGAACACATAGAATTTGAAACTCAAAACTTTTTTTTTTAAAAGATGTTAAAAATATCTATTTCAGTTGGGTGGAAGGGTCTAAGAACAGATTGCAAAGGGCTATAAAATGAATGGATAATGAAGAAAATAGAGGAAGTGAGAATAGAAAACTTCATAGGAACTAGGCAGTGAAAGAAAGAAGAGATCTAAGAAGATATTTTGAAGAGAAGGGAAGATCAAGTGAAAGTTTTTAATTATGAAGAATACCTGGGTATATTTGCCTATTGTAAAAGGAACAATTAGATTGAGTTTGAATCTTGGGGCAGCTAGGTGGCGCAGTGGATAGAGCACCAGCCTTGAATTCAGGAAGACCCAAGTTCAAATCTGGTCTCAGACACTTAACACTGCCTAGCTGTGTGACCCTGGGCAAGTCATTTAACCCCAGCCTGGGGGGGGGGGGGGAAGAGTTTGAATCTGACCTCTGGCACTTTATAACTGGGTGACTCTAGGCAAGTTATTTAGGTGTTCATCTCATTCTTACCAGTAAAATGGAGATAATAATAGCACTTACCTCCCTAAGTTGTTGTAAGAGTTAAAGGAGATAATAATTGTAAAACATAATACTTGGCACATAGTTGGTGCTACTTAAATGTTAGTTATTATCAGGGAAGAACCCTATGGAAAGGGAGATCTGAGATGGAAAGGGAGAGAATAACAAGCTTCCAGAAGAGTTGGAAAAAGATGGATATAAGAACAAGTAGAGGGGTTAGTCTTGAGAATATTCATTTTTCATGGCCATGCTCCTAGAAAATGGTATCTACAACAATTGTCTCCACATCCTCTTTGTTGTACAGTCAACAACTGAGTCTTCATGGCCCCATTTGGGGTTTTCTTGGCAAAGATACCAGAGTAGTTTGTCATTTCCTTCCTCAACTCGTTTTACAGATGAGAAAACTGAAGCAAAGTGACTTACCCAAGTTACACAGCTAGTGTCTGAACCTTATTTGGCTTCCTGACTCCAGACCTGGCACTCTACCCACTTAGTCACCTAGCTGCCCTCCACCTCCTTTCCCCTCTCAGTTCTCAACCACTTGCTTCAACCACTCAATTCTTTGACCTTACTGCTCAGTTGAAATGGACAACCTGGATCCACTTAGTCTTTCTAGGCTTATTATACTTATACTTCACACATATATTGTGATCTAATCAAATTTATTATTATTAATAACAATTATTTCTTATTATGTATATATTATTATATATTATATATTCTTATTATGTCTTATTATTTCTCAAATATTCTCTCTCCCTCACCATTTATCTGCCACTTTCTTTTTACAATAGCCAGAACAGGTATTACCACTCCTTTCCTTCTAATACCATGCTAAAAGTTGCATCATTTCTCTCTGGTACTTAAGTGATCTTGTTTCAAGTAAAGTAATGATTTATTCATCTTGTTTATAGGAGCATTGGTATGACTGTGTATTAAAACCATATTCTCAATTTGTAAAAGCAATTTTTACTAACAAATGTTAAGTGAAATTCTTCCCTCAATAATCCTCCCTATCCTATTCACCTATTTGTTAAAGGTCTTGGGAATGTTGTTGGCTATTAGTTCGGTGTTTTTTTTTTTTTTTTAAGCTAATTAGATGATTTAATAGGCCTCCCTCAAAAAAAATTTTTTTAACTTGCTCATAGGAAGTAATAGTCACATAGAAAAGCTTGCCTATATCCATGAAACATTCATGGTGGGCGTGGGGATAAGGGTGGTACAGCAATGTCATTAGGATGAGCACAAACAATAAATGCATTGTCAAAATGATGAGTGAGAAGCAGGATAATGGTACTTTGGGGACAAGGGAAATAGGAATAGCAATAGGCACTTGTCCAATGGCATGGAAACTCAGAGTAAATGATTTGTATTTGATCAAAAGAACAAAGAGTCAATAGATTATATCACTGGAGGATCTCTCTCTTCTCCCTTCATTGAAAAGACAGGCAATTTGATATAGGTTATACACATGCAGGATGAAAAACATCAGTTATGTTGTGAAAGAAAACAGACCAAAAACATGAAAAATAAAAGAAATTTAAACAGTAGGTTTCAATCTGCATCCATTTGTTCATTTTTCATTTTAAATCCTTCAGAATTGTCTTGGTCTAATCAAAATTATTAATAACAGCTAATATTTATTTAGTGTTTACTGTGTGCCAGGTGTAATGCTAAACACTTTACAATTATTATCTCATTTGATCCTCACAACAATCCTTCAAGGTTGGAACTATACTTATTTTACAGATGAGAAAATTAAGGCAAACAGAAGGAAAATGAACAATTTTTTAGATCTTCTTGTGTAAAGTTTTCCAAGTATGGCTCTTTCTAAAAAGATATTTTTAAAAATTAATCTAATGTTCCCACTAAAACCCACCCATTAAATGAATTTTAAAATAAACCAACCTGAAAAATAAAGTCCTCAACATACAGCTACAGAGTGACAAAACAAATTCCCACTTTAGTCAGGTCCACAAATGTTTTGCATTTAAGTTCATCAGCTCTCTGTGAAGTGGTGATGGTAATGCTGCACTGATCAAAATTTTATAGTCTATTAAAGTTGTTTTTTCTCTGTAACATTATCACTGGTCCCCTACTTCTGCTCAGTCCACATCAATTCCGAGGTCTTTCCATTTTCTTCTGAAATTGTCTTTTTCAATATTCCATTATATGCATATACCACATTTGTTTACTGATCTTTTAAGAGCATATTCTCTGAGTTTCCAATTTGGAGCTTGTTGTTATATATAATTAACATAAAGAGTTGTTATAAATGCTTTGAACCCTTTTCTTTTCTTTTCTTTTCTTTTGGTGGACAGATCTAGTAGTTGATTGACTATTGCTTTTCATGCTTAAAGACCAAAATGGCATCATTATGGTGGGGTCAAGATGCAGAGTGTCCAACTATAGCTGATCAGACCAATAAGATCTTGAAAGGCTCTATCAGAATTCAGGCACAAATAGTCCATATGAACATCTGGAGTAGATGCATAGTGCTAAGCGTTTATTATCTCATTTGATTCTCTTAACAACCCTGGGAGGTAGGTACTATTATTATATACATTTGGGATCCCAATGAGACAAAACAAATTCACACACTGGCCATACTCAAATATGCATGCTTCCTTCTGGAAAGGGCAGCTTGATGGGCAGAGCACTGACTTGGGGCCTCAAGTCAGGAAGACACATTTTCTTTTTATTTATTTATTTTTCAATTATAGCTTTTTATTGACAGAACATATGCATGGGTGATTTTTCAACACTGATCCTTGCAAACACTTCTGTTCCAACTTTTCCCTTCCTTCCCTCCACCACTTCCCTTAGATGGCAGGTAGTCCCAAATATGTTAAATATGTTAAAGCATATCTTAAATATGATATATGTGTACATATTTATACCATTCACTTATTGCACAAGAAAAATCAGATTTAGAAAGGTAAAAATAACCTGGGAAGAAAAACAAAAATGCAAGCAGTCCACACTCATTTCCCAGTGTTCTTTCGCTGGGTGTAGCTATCCATCATTGATCAATTGGAACTGAATTGGATCCTCTCATTGCCAAAGATAGCCACCAGAAGACACATTTTCATAACTTCAAATTCAGATTCAGACACTCACTAGTTATAGGACCCTGGCAAGTCATTTAACTGTGCTTGTCTCAGTTTCATCATCTGTGAAATGAGCTAAAAGAGTGAACCATTCCAGTATTTTTGCTAAGAAAACCCCAAAAATAGGGTCACAAAGTCAAATACAACTGAAAAAAGAAACAACATTCTTGCACATGATTTTTTTTTTAAATCAAAATTCTATAATTCATGTACTATTATTTTCCCTTTTTAGGAAAACTTTCTATAAATTTACTCTAAGGATATTAATCAGATGTGAGTTACGATAGCTAGATAGATATTAAGTCCTTATTAACTAAAATGGATAATAACCCAACAAACTGTTTTGAGACAATTTAAGGTGTGTAAAACTAAATCAAGCTGGAAGCCTGATGTCATAGCATTCATTAACAGATTATATGTTAGATTTCAATCTTCCAAGAGGCTGTTTGCTTTGAGAAAATCTTAGCAATTTGTATTCCACTCTGAGTCTATGTTGGAATATATTCAATATTATTGAATAATAGTGGAATGAATATGGCATAATACAAACCTTTCAGGGTAGATCAGAAGAAATTGAGATTAGACCAAATCCAAATAACCCAGCTCACTTTGAATCCACATTCATCATGAAACATACAAAGAAATTTCAGGTCCCTAGGTCTCTGTAGGGAAAGTAAGCTTCTGAGATCACAGACTTGGCAAACTTACTGATATAACCCAGATTTATTAAGACTCTATTACCTAATTTCATTTTGGTTATTATTCAACTTGCATTCATCAAAACATCTTACTGTCTCTTGTTAAGAGGGAGAATATCATCCTGGCATATAAACTTAAGCTTACAATTTAAGAAAAATTTTTCTTGTTTGTCCTTCGTTTTCAGAGGACTGATGACAGCACAGAATGATGTCTTGACATGGGTGCTGTGTTTTTGCTAGAGTTGCACAAAGCTGTCAGCCTCACCCTCTCTTCCAGTCACCAGAGTCCAGTGCCAGGACAAAAGTCAGGATTAGTGATGGCCTTGGGGTCTTTGGTGTTGACCAAGCTCTAAGCCAGTCTTCCACCATTCTGGTGGCCTTTAGAACAAATTGTTCCCACTCACCATCCAGCTAGCCAGTCTTCAGGTGCTCAGAACAGACACACCCCCAATCACAGGGAAGTGGTGCCGCGGTGCAGAGTCCCAGGGTCAGCAATCAGGAAACCTAAAGTTTAGAGTTCAAATTTGACCTCATCTCTACCTGGGTGATGCTGGACAAGTCATTTAATTAAACCTGTTTGTCTCAGTTTCCTCATCTGCAAAATGAGCTGAGATTAAGCTATTATCATATTATATGAGGAATGACTAAAAGAATGGAGAAGTTATGAGGAAGAAAAAATCTGAAATCAACATGACAGCTGTTAAATACTAAAAAATCATGTGGAAAAAAAAGTGTCATTTGCAAGAAACAGCAAGATCAGATGTATATAAAGTACATGGAGGGGAGTAAGGTATATAAAGAAACCCAGAAAAGTAGGAAGGGGATAGGATATGAATAGCTTTAAATGCAGGAGAAACATATTTGGTTTTGGCGGTAATAGAGCTTCTGGAATTTATTAAGGAAGTGATCTAGACAGATCTGTGCCTTAGGAAAATCACTTTTAAGAGAATTGACACAGAGAGCAATTAGAAAGCTGTTGCAATATTCCAGGGTCTGAAATAGGATGGTAGTTACAGGTGGAAATGGGGGACACAGTGGAGAAATGTAGTGAAGAAAGAAACAAGATTTAGTAACAGGATACATAAATTTAAGGCACACAGAAATTGGGGATGACAACAGAGTTTTAAGCCTGGGTATAGAAGAATGCATATGGATTAAAAGATAGACTTTGATTCTGAATTTGAGATCTTATGGGATATCCAGTTTGAGATTTTCAAAAGGTGATGCAAATGTTCTAGAAAAACCAGCTGTAAATGATTTGAAATAATTTACGATCATTCACAACTACTCTAAAGGCCTTATAATGAAAAAACCCTATTCATACCCAGAGAAAGAACAGATTGTATCTGAATATAGATTGAAGCATTCTCTCTTTTTTTTTTTAACTTTTCTTGAGGGTTATTTTTATTAGAGTAGGAGATCTAAGTTTTCTTTCACAACATGACTTTTATGGAAATGTTTTGCATAATTTTATATATGGTTTCTTAATTGTGAGTAGGGATAAGAGGAGAGAATCTAGATTCAAAAACTGTAAAAACAAATGTAAAAACTTTTTTTTTTGTTTTGAATATACTAAATAAACTTTAAAAAAAAAGAATGATCATGAAAGAAAAAATTAGTGATGCAACACTGGAACACTGAGCTCAGAAGACAGGTTAAGACTAGCCATGAGTTTTGGGAATCAAGAGCAGAGATTATAATCAAACTTATGAGAAAGAATGAGATCACCAAGCAAGGGTAGCGTGGAGGAAAAAGAGAAGAGGGCCATGGACAGAGTGAATGGGCACATCCTGGACAAAGATTCAGTCAAAGAGATTGGGAAGGATCAGTCAGACAACTAGGAGAATAACCAGGAGAGAATGTTGTCATAAAATTCTGAAAAGAGGATACCCGGGGGGAACAAAGGTAACTAACAGCATCACCCTTTGCAAGGAATGCAACTATGTCTTTAGATTTAACAAGTGACTGTAGAGAGAGCAATTTCAGTTGCTTGAGGAAGCTGAAACAATACTGCTTTAGAAGTGATGAGAATGTGTGGTTTTTTCCTGTTGTTCTGATTTTTCTTTCCCAACATGATTCATGTTTAAAAAAAAAAAAAAAAAAAAAAAAAGCATGTATATGTGTGACCAAAAAAAAAATATATATATATATGTGTGTGTGTGTGTGTGTGTGTGTGTGTGTGTGTGTGTGTGTGTGTGTGTATTGTTTCTACATGTCGCCAGGGAAAATAAAAATAAAAAAATAGAAGTGAGGAAGCGGCAGCAAGTGTACACAAGTTTCCTTTAATTTAGTCACAAATGGGACATGAGATGCAAGATGACAGCCAGGAGGGATGGTAGGAGCCAATGAGGTTTTTTAAAGAATGGAAAGATGTGGACATTTTTGTAGGCACCAGAGAATGAACCCAGAAAGACACTCAGACAGACAGAATGAAGAGGAGAATGAAAATGAAAAAAGGAGCAAGGTGTTATTCTGCCTCGGAAGAAGAATAATGGCAATATTGCTATAAAGGCCCAGTTAAGACTAAATCACATAAATCAGTAATAGAACCAACACAACATAGCTTCGTGATATCCCCTGAAGTGAAGGAGGTGGAAAGTGTGTCAAGAGAAGAAGTATCATCAGAAGGGAGTCAGATTTCATTAAGTGACAGAAGAGAGGAGTAAAATAAGAATAAGTTTAAAATGAAAAATTTTGAAACTGGCAGGATGAAGGAAGAACAAGTGGATCTGAATAATCCACAAATAGAATAATTAACCCCTAAATAAAAGTGTCAAACATAATTATAAAAATGAACTTCAAATTAAATTATTAAGACAAAGGAAATTTATTTATTTACAAATAAATATTTAGATAACATTGATTGTATAATCAAGGCTTTTTTTTAGATATTACAAAAACAATTCCCTTTTAAAAATAATATAAAAAATTTCAAAATATGAAACTCCAGAGGGTGACTGAGGTTTTTTACATTCTTAAATGTGAATTTTCTATTTTAAATTGTATATCTGTTAACATTGAATATTTTGACACAATTATCCTCTCCACAGCTTGCCAGTTGTAACCATTCACTGCTGTCTGGGTCATCATGTCCAGCTCTTCCAGGATAATTTCTCCAACACAGATTTTTGACAGTAAGCGTATGACCTTGGCTATAATAAAGATAAAAAAAGTCATGATACAAAAATGTATCCTTGCAAACTATAACAGTAAAATAAATTTTACTCAATATTCACCATTTATGATAAAAAAAAATTTATGCCCAAAATGTCCGCGCCTTTTAATCCAAAGATCCTACTACTAGACCTATACTCCAAAGAAGTAAAAAGAAAAAGGCCCCAAGTAATAAGAAGGCCCCATGAAAAAACAAATTCTCCTACCTAAACAAGGTAGGAGACCTTGTGTGACAAGCAAAAAACTCCCCAAATTTCCCCATTCTCCTTCTCTCCTAGGCTCTGGATATCTAGGATAAATTCTATTTCTATCTATCAATAATCTGAATGATGGGAAAAAAGAGTGCATTTTGGGAATAGAATATATCATGTTTTTGAAAAAAGAAGAAAAATTTCACCATTTCTCTGCACCTGGGTCTTTATATGTGTCTCTCCAAATAAAAGCTGGATATAGCTTATTACATAAGACACACTAATTTTTGTTCAACTCAAAAGGAAACAAATATTATTTGTGGGGAGTGGGACATGAAAATACCTCTGATTTGTTTCTATGCATTTGGTCCAATCTGATGATAATGGTTTCTGGAGAGTCTTATCCCATGTATACAAATCGATCCTTCCACACTCTAATCCTAATGCAACAATATATCTTTAAAGAAGAAAAAAAAAAAAAAGCATCAAGTATTAAAGTTACTTCTACTATCACCAATGTCACTTCCTAAACTTAAGATGTAAGGTGAGCATCAAAGCTCAACAACAGCAGTAAATCGTAGAACCGATTTACAAGCATTTTCTTATCAGAATGTAAAGGAACCAATCATATCTAAAAGAAAACATGCCAATATTTGATTCTTAGACTCTGCTGGAAAGGCCTTTAATGAATTAATGCAAGGTCTGCCACAAGGTCTGTTGTTGAAAACATTTGTCACAGAAAGACTACAAATCTAAATCTTGATCCCTTATTATCTTTTTTTTTTTGTTATTGTTGTTATTTCAATCATGACCAATTCTTCATGACCCCATTTGGGGTTTTCTTGACAGAGATACTAATGTGGTTTGCCATTTCCTTCTCTTGTTCATTTTACAGATGAGAAAACTGAGGCAAGCAAGTGACTTGCCCAGGATCACATAGCTAGGAAGTGTCTGAGGTCAGATTTGAACTCAGGAAGATGAGTCTTCCCAAATCCTGACTTCCTGATCCTTATTCACTGCAGTACCTAGAAGTTTCTTATTGATATAGTTAAATTAATTTGAACTAATTGGGAGTCAACTCTGAAAGGCCAAGAGTCTTCACAAAGGGAATTAAAAGAGGAACAATACTAGACAGGCAAACAACACTGCTGCTCAGTTCAGTGTCTGTTCTTACAATGAATAAATGAGAATTAAAATGTTTTCCTCTTTAAAGTAAGATCTCAGAATGCAATCATACCTTCCAGTAAGAGTAAGCACAGGGCTGATGCTGATGGCAGTGACTGCATCCTCTGTATCCAGAACTGAAGAGCAGGGCCCAATATCACAGATGGGGCTCTCTTCATTAGTTCCATCGGAATTGCACTCACCCCAGACTACAACCTAAACAAGACATGCAAATGAACAAATTACAAAACTGTATATATGGTGGAATGTGTAACATTTTGACATCTGAGGTCACAGAAAAGTTCACAGAAAAAATATCTTTCTTTTATCCTGGGATGTTCCCTACAGTTTTCTTCCAGAATAGATATTCCATAAATAAGCTTACTACCAAGTGCTCTGCAGAACAGAAGATACAGGGACAGAAATGATTTTTTTTCAATTCATATTTGACTTTTCCCCCCCTATATTTAAATCAGCAATATGCTGTGGCTAATGTTCTGAAAATTCACAATACCATGCTCAACATGATCAAGTTACAAAACAGAAAACTGAAGAAGATGAAACTCTACTTCTCACACAGTTTGCTTTTTAAAAACGTAGAGATGTTTGCCAGGTGTTCACATTGCCAGTGAATGGGTTCTGAGCTCTGGAAGTCTTTTGATCATATAAGATTATGTAAGACATGATGACCTAACCTTGTAACTATATGCTTTCTAGAAAAAGTACAATGACCCATTTTCTAATCTAGATTCCAGTTAAATAATAGCTAAAGAAATAATTAAAGGGAAATTGGGCTGGAATTCCCAAGTATTCCCAAAGAGATCAGAAGTGTACTTTTATCATTGATGAATGTTTTTTTTTGTTTTGTTTTGTTTTTTCTTTTTCTTTTGCTGAGGCAGTTGGGGTTAAGTGACTTGCCCAGGGTCACAGAGCTATGAAGTGTTAAGTGTCTGAGGTTAAACTTGAACTCAGGTCTTCCTGATTTCAGAGCTGGTGCTCTATGCACTGAGCCACCTTGGCTAGTGTCAAGAAGGCATTGTTCTCAATAACAGTATCAGCTATTTAGTGCTTACACATTGTGCTAAGCATGTTACAGTTACCATCTCATTTTCTCCTCAAAATCCCTTACATTGTATCACAGTCAGATTTCACCCAGCATCTGGTTCTATTTGATGAATGTTAAATAGCATCAACCAAGCAAAGACTTCAGGCATTGTATTAGATAACACAGAGATAATAGAAGTCAGCTATCTGATTTTAGTATAGCTTTTATTCTCAGATAAAATGGCAGGCTTTTGGCCTTTCTTTTCAGAAAATCATCAATAATAATGGAGGATCTCCTTTCCCCAAATTGGTGGGAATACGGATTTCTGGGTTTTCAAAACAGTTAATTTAAAATGACCTTTAAATTAACTGTTTTGAAAACCCAGAAATCCGTATTCCCCCCAGGTCATTTTAGTTCAATCTCCTCAATTTACAAATAAGGAAGAAGAGGCCTATAGAGATCATGTGTCTCCTCCTCTATGTCTTAGAATTTTACATTTTCTTTCAGACTCATTTGTCACCTTCTTTCTTTCACCCTCAAACTCCTAGTTCTATCCTTTCCTCAACTTCTTTCTCTGCCTTTCTAGGTAGATAAAGACAGTGTTGTGCAGTGGGTAAAGAGCTGACCTGGAAAACAGCAAGATCTGGCTTTTCGTCTTGTCCCTAAAATATCTGGGCTGCATAACAGGAACAATAAGTCACCTAACCTCTCAGGGCTCTAGATAGTGATCTTCATTTAACTAATGTGCAAAGAAGGTATTGACTTGCATTAGGAGGAGTTTCTTCCCCTACCATTTCTCTATAACAATGAAATCACAGATATACTCTACCCTTTTATATGCCTATGTTGTCTTCCTACAGTAGAATGTCATATACTTGAGGGAAGAGATTATTTCACTTTTAAGTCTGCTTAAAACAGTGCCTGATATATATATAAAACACTTCATTGATTATTCATTCATTGATGGCTCATGTAATTTGAAAAGAAAGGCCAACATACTAGGAGACAGCCAGGATTCCAAAAAGATCCTGACCAACTGGAACACTGGGCCAAATCTAAAGGAAGAAATTCAACAAAGATAAATGTAAAGTTTTATATCTCATATCAAAAAATCAACTTCTCATGAATGACTCAGCAGGATGATAAGATAGGCCCCCCCAAAAGCTAATGACATCTTGGCTAGTGTCAAGAAGACATTGTTCTCAATAACAGTATCAGCTAATGGTAATAATAGTGAACATTTATTTAGTGCTTACACATTGTGCTAAGCATGTTACAGTTACCATCTCATTTTCTCCTCAAAATCCCTTACATTGTATCACAGTCAGATTTCACCCAGCATCTGGTTCTATTTGGAGCATATTATGAGCTGCAGAGGAAGTAGAATGATGAAGGGCTTGAGTCCATATCAGAGAAGATATGGTAAGAGGAGACGGGAATGTTTTTACCCTGAAGAAAAGAAGACTCAGAAGGGCCAATAATAATGATATTCAAGTAGTTTAGAAGCTGTTGTGACAAGAAGAATTCAAAGTTCTGCCAAGCCCAAAGGGCAGAAACAAGAGCATTTAGTGGAAGTTAAAAAGGAAGTCAAAGATATACTGGATTTAACATATATTTCTACCATAACTAACATATATTGGATTACTTGCCATCTAGGGAGGGCATGGGGGAAGGGGGAAAAATTGGAACACACAGGGTTTTGCAAAGACTAATGGTGAAGATTGTCCACTGTTTTGAAAAATAAAAAACTTTAATTAAACAAAAAATAAATAAATAAAATTTAAAAAGGAAGTCAAAGGAGCTTGTGCAGAAAACCTTTCTAATAATTAGAAGTGTCCAAAAGCCTTTTTGGTGGAAAAGAGAAATGAAGAGTTTTCTACTCCTTGAAAATCTCTGGAGTAGAGGCTAGACAGTCACTGTTGGGGATATTACAGAGGGGATTCTGCTTGTCAGGTACTCAGATAGCATGTAAGTGTCTCCTGTGGAATATATGTCTGCTGATATCCTTTCTTTCTTCTAAATTCTGACTGTCAGCATTTGCAACTAGAAACCATTCTCTCTTTCCCTTTCCCACTGCTGCTTCTCCCTCCCCTCCTTTAATATTTTGGGCCCCCTCTCCTGGGTACTCACTTAGTCTGAATGTTCTTTATTGAAAATTTTTCATGACAGTATCTCAAATTCTTTAGAGAAAGTTATAAGATTTAACAAAAAAAATTTTTTAATCACCTTTCTGTCACGACTCCCTGTGAAGAAATATCTGCTATCAGGGCTCCAATCACAACACCAAATGATTCTCTTATGCACAGATGTGTTTCTTTCTGTGAAGGCACAGAGATTAAAAGCTGGTTCTGGAAAAAATAAATATATCCACAAGTGAAAAAATCATCATCTACTGAGTGAGATAGCTATTTGCTTTTTTACCCCAAAACTAATGTTTTAAAAATAATGATGCTTTGCAACACTAATATGTGGTAAATGTTTATATAAAATCAAATTGTTAAAAAAAAAATTGTATGTATTATATAAACAGTGCTACTGACCTGCAATCATCAGTATGCACACTTTTCATTTTTTTTTCCCCCAGTAATGGGGATAGATATGTACTAACCAATCAGTCTTGATCAGTGAGATACATCTAAGACAGCTAGTTCAATTTGGGGGCAGGGATGTCATGGACAATATAATGAGAGGCACGTTATCAAAGATTGTTTTCTTTTCCAATGGAAATTATTCTTGCTCTTCAGACAATTTGGCATATTTAACCCAAATATCAAACAGTCTGTTTATGCTTGCTGCCTACATTTTACAAGCAAAATTTTGAAAGAAGGAAGTGAAATAACCTCCTGAAAAATCAAGTCCTTAAGGACCAGAGATCAAATGGATTAAAATGTGTACCCCCAATCATCTCTAGCAGACTCAAGGAAAATTGCATATAACAGGATTGAGCCAGACAAAAATGCTGCAGAATTACTAGCAAATAAGTATTGCAAGTCATTCTCAAGAGGGAAAACTGAAAGATGAGGTACCAGGAATCTTGTTTTCTTACTTTAAGCCCAAGGTTAAAAGAATAGTTCTCTAGGCCTAGCTGATGCTGCAGACAGAAGACAGCCAAGAGATAAAAAGAGATGGGGAAGGACTGAGAGCCCCTCTAAGTTCACTTATCTAGTAAATGGACTGATAATCATAGAACATGGAAGCCAAAAAAACAAACAAACAAACAAAAAAAAAACATCCTATGCACCAAGTTACAGTACCTGCACACACTGGGACCTAATAAGGTCCCTGTCTCTTGACAAAGCCCAGTCTTGAACTTACTAGCAATTACCAAAGAAATGTAGAGGTCATTTTGGCCCATAGGCAAGTTGGACAAGTGTGCTCTGGCACCACCTTCATGTAAATGACTGTGAAACTAGAACCAAAAACAGGTGAAGGGACTCACCCAGAGTCTTATGCACCGTGACTGGTATAAAGGAGGGAAGACAGGAATACTCAGTACAGGACACCTATCATGTGCTTAACACTATGCTGTGAGGTTTTTTAAAGAAATATTTCCTCTGATCATCCCAACAACCTTTCAAATTAGGTTTCATTATCATCCTCATTATACAGTTGAGGAAACTGAAGTAAACACACTTTGAACTCAGGTCTTTCTGAATACAGGTCTAGAACAATTATACATTGAGTCAGCAGCTTCCTCTATGCCTCTCCATGGCTAGGAAGAAATCCAAGAACTTACATATTAAATACCTAGAATGATGAAAAACAACCATAATTTCTTGTTCTTACTGCATTTGGAAAATAAGTTTTTCAAACTGTTAAATATTACTCTGCTTTCAAAAAATTTTTAAATGTTTTTAGCTATATATATAGATAGATATATCATTTACCAAGTTTTATAGGAAAACTGATTTTTTAAAAATATCTTTAGTGTCTATAAAATGTCCAAGTATAGAAGCTATAACTCACATATCTCAATACACCCCATCTTGAGCTACCTGTCAGTCACCCTGTTACCAGCCTCACTCTCTTCCTTTAGTTCCAAGGCTGGTGATGACACCATCATCATGGAATTGTGGTGCTCAGAATTCAATCATTTCAAGATTATCTACACTTCCCCTTTTTTAGCCAATACCAGAAACAAATGAAACACACAGTAACATGGTTCCCCCTTTCCTCTCCCTACTGCCCCCCCACCAATTGCTTTTACCTGACTCTTGTGAGTTTTTCTCTTGTCTTTTCCACAGGGACCAGTTTCTATCTCTGGAAACAGCAAGGAGGAATTTATCATCTGGAGAGAAGGCCATCTGGGTCACTGTCAAGCTGTGGAAAAGTAAGCTCTGCAGCTGCTTCCAGGAGGTAGTACTCCAGAGAATGATAGCAGCATGCTCCTTCTTGGTTGCCTGGAGGACAGGAGGGAAAAAAACAAGAAAAACTACCATAGCTAGAATGCAACTGAAGGCAAAATGGTAAATGTATACATCTGAAAAGAGAGTTGCAACTGGTTCAGATGCCCAATCCAGCTGCAGTCCCAATTCCAATCATTCAGAATCATAACTACACTATTAAATGCCTTTAGATAACACACACTCCCAGCCTCAATCCCTGGAAGATATTCAATCAGTTAACAAGTTATAAATGGGAAAATTCATCTGAAGTCAGTCTCTGGGAATTTGAATCAGTTTTTGGGAACTTCAAGCACTTTTTCCACTGAGAAGTGGGGGGAAAGGGGGACAGTTAGGGAAATGGCACACTGGGTAGTTAAGCTTTCAGGCTAGTCCACAAAGGCCTATATATAATATAGCTTAACAGGTACAAATGACCTAATCACCATTTATCACAAGATTTCTTGTTTGTTTTTAGGTAATGGTGGGGGGAGGGGGCAGGGGGAGGTTTAAATGACTTGCCCAGGGTCACACAGCTAGGAAGTGTTAAGTGTGCAAGACCAGATTTGAACTCGGGTCTTCCTGACTTCAGTGCTGGTGTTCTATCCACTACTGTACCATCTGAGTTCCAGCTCAGGAAGTCCGATAGTTCCAACTACAAATGCCAGTCCCCATAGTGGGAATTCCTGCTCAATCACTTTTCCCACTAGCCCAGTTCCCAAGAGGGCTCTAGCTTTGGGCAGGAGTGGAAGAAAGCTGGGATAAGACAGACCATGGGGATCATGGCAGCTGGAATTGGGGTGGGATGATAGAGTTCAGAAAGGCGAGGGGATGAGTCCCAGAGTGCGTTGAGGAATCAGGGTTTTCAGAAATACCAACTTCTCTAGGGGCACAACAAGAACAATTCTTTCTCAGAAGACCAAGGCATTGGGGAGAAGGAAGAACAATGAGCACAATGAGCAAGAGAGATCAGCAGCAATAATATCAATCATGTGAATTAATGATTTATAAGCTATGCAGCTAAAAATAAGTCACTCTTATAAGTACTGCATAGGATCAATGATACCCAAAAACAAATGTGATCTCAAATATTGTACTAAATAAGAAAAATTCTGTACCTTACATGCTGAGGCAATCACAGTATTTGAATTGTTACAGGCAACACAAAAAATTTCATAACCATGTCCATATCTATAAGAAAAAGAAAAGTTAAGTAAACTATGTACTTCACTTAAAGGAAAAAAATGACAAGAAGCCTCTCTCAGACATACAGCTCTTTCAGAATGTTTTAACTATGGGTAGAGGAGACAGGAAAAATATACTGCATGTCTAAATTAGAATTTACAAAAACTCTAAGAGAAGAATTTGTTTAGCCCTTATCCCATAAAGGAGTAATCCAGGGAAATACACCTGTAGAAAACAGGCACAAAACATCTTTTCACTGATTTTCCCTTATAGTCAAAGTACATACTTTTTCAAATTAACATGAATAATGACTAATATGGAAATAAGTTTTATATGACTATCAAATTACTGTCTTAGAGGGAGGAGGAGAAAGGAATGTAAATAATTTGGAATTCAAAATTTTTAAAAAACATGTCAAAAATTGTTTTTATATGCAATTGGGAAAAAAAGTTAAATATTATTGGAAAAAAGTGTTTAAAATCTTTTCAAGACCAAAACCCCTCCCCAAAAAACAAATTAATATGTGTCTTATTCTTTGCTAATTAGTTTGGTATGTATCTTATCTACTCAGAAAAAAATTCAATAACTGGATTCAACAATACTGAATTTCTATTCAGTTAAAGGATTGTTGAATTCAATCACATTGATTCAAACTGAGTTTTTTGAATGTAAAAATCATTCAGAGGTGGCAGCACCTAAACTGTACTTTGAAGGGAAATGAGGCTCCCAAAGAGGAAGTACACATGAAGTAGGGAAAAGACAGCCTGTGCAAAGTTGAGCTGAACAATGGAATGTCATTTATAGCCTAATGCAAGTAAGCCATATTGTACAGAACACAGGCTGGGTGAGAAGAAATGGAAAGATTAGAAAGAAGAGAAAGGATGGAATGGACAATTAGGTTAAAGGCAAGATGTGAAGGGCTTTAAATGCCAATCAAAGAAGTTTTATTCCTGAAGTAATAAAGATCTCTTGAAGCTTCTTGAGTAAGGGGGAGAGGGGTGACATGGTCAAATCAATGAGTTAGGAATGTCACTTGGGAAATAAAAAGAAAAAAGAAAGAAAAAGCTGAACTATTAAAAATGTCCAGAAGAAAACAAATCCAGAAGGAAATAGACAAGCATGACAAAGTTATAGTTATATGTCAAATTTATCATATGCTTAAAAGGAAAAACAAGCTATAGGTAATAGAAATAAGCAGTTTCATTTTATGGTGCAATGCTTATTGTATTTGGTGCTTGTCTAGAATAAACAATTGTCTACAATTGTTTACAATTTGTAAATTGTTTACAAAGGAAAACAATTTGACAGGTTTGTGGAAGATGGACTGGGGTGGGACTAGTATAAAAGCAAGAACACAAAGAAGCATCTGAAATAGGCCAGGCAAAATATGCTGAGGACTTGCTTGATCCAAGGCTTGGTTGGATGGAGAAAAAGTTACACATAGTACAGAAATTTGAATCAAGTGGATGGAGAATTTTTGGAGTCTAGCATATGTTCAACTGAACACTAAGCCCAGAGAGCTTCATCTATCAATTCCTTTATTTTAGACAGACAATGTGGGTAGATCTAGGTAGAAGTAAGTCAAGAGCCACTTCAGAGCACTTACCAGAAGACATGGATAAGATGAGAAAGCTACAATCAGCACTGGAATGGCAGCACCCATTTTAACAGTGACCCCAGGCCAATGAGAAGTGATCATTTAGATCCTGGGTATCTCACTAAAGATTTCAGCTCTGAGAGTTTGGAGAATAGAAGTCTCTAGGATCTGGTTTTCTTCTTCATCTTTTCTCTGCTTCCCTCCTGGCCTCCCACACACTTCCATGCTTGCTTAAGCAGGACACTGAACACATAACCTTTTCTACATCACTCATCGAAGTCATAAGCACCCATTTGTGTATGTGCTGAAATATAATGATGTCCTAAGGGCCTACTGAGCAATTTCAACAGGCCTGAGCTTTTATAGATAATATAATTGCTGAAAATGGTGTCTCCCTTGACTGTCTCCTATTACTTCTTGCTGCTGTCAGTCTATCGTCCTCCTCCTACTTTACTGAGTTGTTTTTTACAAACCATCCTTCGGTAAGGTGACTCTCCTGCTAAGAAGGATTTTACACCACAGTTTCTTACTCACAGGAATGATTTATTGTTCAGATGGCAGGAGTTACCATGAGTGTCACAATAATAATGCTTTACTTCATGTTATTAGTTCATCAACTAATTAATTAATTAGTTCTGATGGATGTACCCTGATCTTGCAATATTTCCCTATTGTGACAGTTGCTTCTGTCACAGCACATATTTAATAGAAGGCAGACAGCCATTATGGATACAACATGTGGTCATGAGTGATGAGAAGTCCACGGGAGTTGATTTGCATCACTGTCTATCCATCTGGGCGAAATGCACACTGTGAAGACCACTGAATTGATCTTACCTTCCCCCCTTCCCCTGAGGCTGGGATTAAGTGACTTGCCCAGGGTCACACACCTAGGAAGTGTTAAGTGTCTGAGACCAGATTTGAACTCCTGAATTCAAGACTGGTGCTCTATCCACTGCGCCACCTAGCTGCCCCCTATCTTGATCGTTTTTGAATGGGTTCAATTAATGTGAGCCTATAGGTGGGGAAAAGATCTGAGATCCTCTTACACCCATGCCTCAGGCCTTTAACCCAGAACCTACATAAAGCTAGGTGTAGGTAGGCTTGCTATTGTTTCTGTCCCTAATGTGTCCATTCTTTCCTACTTTTAGGTAAAGGAGACTGAAGATACCTTTGACTTTGCAAGCTCTGAATGTTCAAGAGAAGTGAAGGAGCTGGAATCCATGCCAACATATGCAGGAAGCTAAACTATGAAAATTGAAAACCCGAGACACCTGTTTGACCCAGTATGGCAATGGAAGGTATTCTGAATCCTCCATCTCTGGATTTGTCTTGGATAATTTATGTTAAGTACGAGCCCATTCTCCTCATATATAGAAGTGGTGGTACAAAGGAAAGTATGGCCTCAAGAATTAGGGGAAAATGTTTGTAATTTCTGTTCTTGCAGTAAATATTCTATAAAAAGCTAAATGCAACTGGAATACTAATCATTAGTAACTAACAAGTAGAAAGAATAAGAAACATGCTGGAATGTAGAGTGAAAGCCAATAGCAATGGAGAAAGATAGGCCCACTGATCAGAGGAATCCCTAGATCCCGGAAGGGGAGTTGGCCTTGATCTGGAAGAGTGAGTTTAGAGTCATGCTCCATACAAGGGCTCAAATGCATTTTAGGAGAGATACTCTTAAGTCAGTCTCAGATATTCTTATTTTTAGGCTCCACTAGAGAAAAAACTAGCAGGATATTTTCTCTTTGTTTTGGACTGTAATTGTATAGTCATTGCTTTTTTTTTCTGGTGTTCTTCCCATATAAACCTTTTCCTTTTGCAAGGATTTTCACAGGCATCTGCATTTGCTGATTCACTGAATATTTGCGTAATGAAATTTGTTACATTACTAAATCCTGTAGATGTATGAAGAGTATGGGCTTCATATCACTAAAATGCAGATGTTTTGTTAATAATAATGGAGTTTTCATATTTGAGGGGAAAAAAAGGTGAGATGTGTTGCTGAGAAGCTACACATAGATGTTTTTGTAATTTAATGTCCAGGAGGGATACTAATTAAATGATTCCTTTGATAAATTTTTTCATAACCAATTACCCCATGTGATAAATTAGTATAATGACATAATGAATGTGGGAAGGCCTTCCCCCAGAATAGAATTCTTACTCAACTTCCGACAATTAATATTAAAGAGAATCCTTCTGAGTGTAATGAATGTGGGAAGACTTTCCAAGGTAGTTTATCCCTTGATTGCTATTACAGAATTCACAATGGGAAAAAACTCTAAACATTTAACAAATGTGAAAAAAAACTTCTAACAAAACAGAAAACTTAGAATACATCAGATAATTTGTACTTGAGAAAAAAGTGCTCTCTTATGCGCTTTAGGAATACCTTCCTCCAATTTTTTTTTTTTCCTGCTGAAGGCACCATCATCTTTCCAGCTGTGCTAGCTTTATAAACAAACTTATCCTCAACTGTTTTCTCCCTATATCCAATCCGTTGCCAAGTCCTATCAGCTTTATCTTCATAATACCCCTCAAATTGGTTGTCTTTGCCTCCTTCATACTAACTCATCACCTTTCACTTGGACTACTGCAACTTATTAACTAGCCTTCCTACCTCTATCTAGTCTCACCCCTTACCAATCCATGCTTCCATACAGCTGCCAAAATAAAGATCAAAAAGCACAGGTCTATCTGTGGCGTTTCCCTGTTCAAAAATCTTCAGTGGCTCCCCATTACCCCCGAGATACTCATTCCACATCACTCCTCTTCATTCACACTATATTGAAGCCAAAATGGGCTGATCAATTTGCTGAGCTCATCCCCCGCTCCCTGGCTCTATGCCCTTACCTCCACCTCTCTGAGTCCCATATATTTGGTCTTTCCCAAAAGCCCTCAGGGGCAGTACCCTCTTCATCCTGCACTTATCCTGCACTTCCTTTTCTGTTTTCTTGTTTCTCTCTCCCAAAAGGAAGAGAGTTTCTGGAGAACAGGCACTGTTTTTCATTTGCACTAGTCTTCACTCTTCTTTTTTTTTTTTTTTTTTTATTCCCTGGCTTGGTCCTCTAGCCTCCATTACTTTCCTTTCTTAACACTTCACCATCAGTTCCAAGTGAAGAATTGTCCGTGAAGACATTTCTTTCCAGTCTGTACCCTACATATACTAGCACAGCTTCAAGTCAAACCTGCTATCTGACCAAGGTGACCTGGACTCTACCTATAAAAGTTTCCTCACTTGATGACTTCATATTGGATTTTCTGATCTGTATGAACCCAAATTATCCTTTTTTCAGGACTCTAAATTTCATCATTAACAGTCTATCTGGAGGGGCAGCTAGGTGGCACAGTGGATAGAACACCAGCTTTGAATTCAGGAGGACCCGAGTTCAAATGTGATCTTAGACACTTAACACTTCCTAGCTGTGTGACCCTGGGCAAGTCACTTAACCCCAGCCTCAAAAAAAAACCCAAAAAACAGTCTATCTGGAGAGCTCTAATTCCTCAGGCAATTAAGCACATAAGTTTTCAATCAATTCACACATTCTTTAAAAATGGCACCGATCCAATAATAGATCTACAACTAAATTAGATTTCTGTTACTTTACTCTTATTCCAAAGATTGAGTATTTAATATCTAATGATTCAAATTCTCTAGCCATTCTCTCTTAAAGCATTTTTGCTTCCTCCAACAACCTCCTTCCCTAAGACACAGGCATTTCATATCAGGATGGATGCAAACTTGGGCTCTCAAAGGAAAAGCCATATAGCACAAGCTCTAACAGTTCCTATAAAGTTAGAAAGGTTCTGCATGCAGACAAGGGAGGATAAAGTATCTGCCATATGTGGTCAAGATTAGGATCAGAAAGATGAATCACTCAAAAAGTGGTCACCAAGTGAACATCATTTCTGGCCTCATGAAGAACTATGATGAGCTTATGCAGAGAATGGTTAGGACTTCTAAGGACAAAGGTGGTATTTACAATGATCAAACATAGATCTCTGCAGAAAAGAAAACAATGTATACCTTGAAATCAAATACAGCCTACCTCTTTAACTTCATATGCTGAAAGGAAGAATTACTTTCTTCTGGTCCACAATAATTTTGCAAGTCATACATTTTTAAGTATAATATGTGCAACTCAATATCAAGATAAAATTATGTCATCAGATCATAAAGTTAATGTGTACCTAAACTAGTGTAACTTACAATTTTTGAACCTCAGGCCACAGTGTATTTTGTAAGAGATGGTCCTCAGTAGGGGGTTCTATTTAAAAAAAAAAAAAAAAAAAAAAGACATTTTACATTAAGTATTTTTTGCTTTTCCTCTCAAAAAGTCAGTTTGGCTCTTTATTACAACAAATAGCTACTGCACTAACAATGTTAGGAAGCCAGCTGCTAGTGACTGCTAGGGATCTAATTCTGACCAGCAAAATAGAGCCCTTCATGTGAGAGGATGATAACAATACAAGGAGACTGAGAGGCA
The DNA here is from genome assembly GCF_048593235.1 of Sminthopsis crassicaudata. Classification (NCBI taxonomy): domain Eukaryota; kingdom Metazoa; phylum Chordata; class Mammalia; order Dasyuromorphia; family Dasyuridae; genus Sminthopsis; species Sminthopsis crassicaudata. Next base: position 352,945,977 of record NC_133617.1, on the reverse strand, counting down.
GTTGCATACTCTAACCCCTCTCCTCTTCTCTTTTGCCTCCAATTTATTTTATTTCCAATTCATAAGCATCATCTGCCTCAGTAAAGGTTGATTTGCAATTCCCTCAAATGTGTTATGATTCACAGATGTGGGGGCTTTCAAAGAACAAGCCTGCCCCTTCACACTTAGGTGTGGTCCTTAACACTAAAAATATTTTCTCTTTCTTACCAATAAGTTTGAAAGACTGAAAGCAAATGTCCTGGTACTGACGGCCAACACCAACAAATCTTTCATTTTCTTCAGCTGACTGGGAAGTTATGTCTCCTATTTTAAGAAAAGAAATACAAAGATAATCAAATGTATTGACCTATTACATCTTCATTCTTCCTCTTCAAATTTGAATCAAATGAAATAATGAATGTAGTGAATAGTGAAGTTCTATGCAAACTTTATATGAATAGCAACTATTATTATTATTGAAAGGTATTGTGACATAATGAATAGAGCTAGTATTGGAAGTCAAGCAGGGCTGGTTTCAAGTCCTGCCTCTAACATAGTTTCTGTCATCCAGGATAATTTACTTTGCTTCACCTCTCCTGGGCAACTCTTAAAACTAAATTGCACAACTTCACATGTATAAGTGATATCAAATTGATTGCCTTCTTAAAGGAATATGAGGGAGAAAATTTAGAACTCAGAATTTTAAAAAGTAATTGTTAAAAGTTGGCTTTACAGGGGCTGCTAGATGCCACAGTGAATAGAGCACCAGTACCGGGAGTCAGGAGGACCTGCGTTCTAATCCAGCTTCAGACACTTAATACTTCCTACCTGTGTGATTCTGGGCAAAAAAAAAAAATATGTTGGGAAACACTTCATTAAATATATAAATGAATGAATGAATGAAAAGGTGTTTATCAAAATTCTATCTATATAAGTCAAAAGTCACAAAAAGAATAGTTGTATTAGGGCTACACTTTTTTTTTTTTTTATATTAGGCCTCCTCAGTCATGCCAAGGAGGGTGAAATTGAGGCTCAAAGCACACCAAGGCATTGGCTCTCCCTGTATAAAATGCTCACTTGTTAATCAGTCATATTTTATCTAATGACTGAGTAATCCATATATTAGGAGTCTATAAGAAAAAGCTGCTTATCTTGAATCAATCAATTATTAAATATTTATTAAGTATTTATGATGTTCTAGGCATGTGTGAAGTGCTAGAGTATCGTAGTATTGGGAGGAAGGGTAAGAGAGGATCTTGTTGTGCCACTTAGAATAAAGCTGGGAACTGGAGAATTAAGTGAGAGAAAGGTGTGATTAGAAATGCAAAAATAAAGGGGGAATAGAAATAAATTTTGAACTGCTGTTAAAAAGGAATACTGTAAAATTGTGAAGGAATACATCATGAAAAGAGCAAGAAAGCTTTTGTTTAAAGAGGTCTCAGAGCAAACACAGAGCTGTGCACCAGAACCCCATAACTCTTAAAGTGGCCCATGCTAGCAGGAGCTAGTATTGACTTGACCTATTTAGCAAAAGATGAAGCTGCGGGAATAAGACTCTTTATAATCCTTCTTTTATAACTATTTATTACCTTTGTTTCCCACAAAAGCAAACAGCTTTGAAAAATAATTCAGTCTCCTAACTTTTGGAATAATTTTCAACTCTACTTTTACTTTGCCAAAATTATCAAATTATCATAATAGATTCCATATATTTTTTTCAGATGGAATTTTCACAAGAAAAAAAAAATCTCTTATAACATCCTTCATCTGTAACAAAAATGAATTTTGCTGTTCCATAACTGTCCTAAGAAGATTAAATCTTTTAAGAAAAGTACATCAATTAGTTCAAACAGAAATTTTTTATTATCATCATGAAAATGATTTTGTTAACATTCAAACTTCTATAAAACATACTGTAACCTATTTATCTACATCTCAATTAAATCTTAGGAACTAACTGCTTATGGTTCTGTAAGGTTAAAGGACTTTCCAATGATCACACAGCCACTGAATAACAGGCCTCTATCCAAGAAAGGACATGGGGCCTCTCACATATTCACATAGAATTGACATCTGATTATTTACATGATATCAATACCTTTAATAATGGATTTTTAAATTTATCTTGTTTTTATGGATTTCAAGTTTTCAAGTTGCTTCAAGTTCTTTTTTAGAAGTTCATAGAGTATAAATCTTAAATATAAAAATATAAGGTTTAAATTTTAAATTACTCAAATAAAGTCGATAAAATGTCCATGCCCTTTTACCTTTAGGAATATATTCAAAGAGGAGTCACTGTTGTAAAGAATGTCTCTCATATACAGTCAAATTTTTTTGTGGTAGCAAAGTACTGGAATCATAGACTAGGGAATGACTAAACAAAATGTGGTATATAAATTTAGTGGAAGATTACGATATAAGAAACAATGAAAATGATTATTAGAGAAATGAATGGGTATGACTTGCATAGACTAAAGAAGAGTGAAGCAAGCACAGCCAAGGAAAAAATATGTATACCTAGTGATTACAATAATGTAAATGCAAAAACAAACAAACCCCCAAAAATCTCATCACAAAATAGAAAATGAATGCTGCAAAATTACAAAGAACAAGGTTGGACCCAAAGAAGAAATATTGAAAAGAGCTATGGTCTGCCTTTAGGGAGATAGAAGCTCCACAAATATTGAATACTGCATATACTGGCAGATTTTTTTTTAATGTTTTTGATTTTTTTCACTTCTTTTTAAAAATTTTTTCCAACTTCTTTTAAATTTTTTTAAAAGTCTTTGTTATATAGTCTTTATTATGAGAGAGATGAAATAAAAGCAAAAGCTATCAATAAAAATTAATTTTTAAAACTATGTTGCTCATGTTCCTATTCTATAGAATTTTTTTATTTATAAAGCATTTTCCTTACAATATATCAGTAACACAGGGAATAGAAATAACCATTATCTCAATTTCACAAAAGAGGATCTGAAATTCAGGAAAGTTAAAGCCCATAGTAACACAGCATCAAAGCTGTGATTCAAACTTAGACCTTTTGATTCCAAGTCTAGGGTTCTTTTCATTCACTACACCATTGATTAAACCAGGTATCAAATTTAATTTGTATTTTTATTTGTACCTCACCACTCAAAAGTTATTTCCTAGAGTCTAAACATAGTATGCATATAACAAATATTTTTTAATTGAACTGACTTATTCAGAATATAGTTGATCTTTAGATAAAGTTTTTACATTTACTCTATTCAGTGTTATATCCCTCAGCAAGAAGTATGCATAGGCCCTTCTTAAATAGCATACTGTATCATGAAATAAAATGAAACTATAACCCCAGTAGTTAGGAAATTCACCAAATATTAAACAGAGAGGCCTATAGACACAGTTACAGAAATAATAGGTAATAATGGTAGCTTCTGTGATTGATATTATTTGAGACTTACCCTGAAAAACAGCTTTGTTGGAGAGGCCCAAAGCAGGCACTGTAGCACCTTCTGGAAGATCACTGTACTGCTAAGAAAAAGTAGTGATATAGTCAAATTTTTAAAACATAAGCTACTAAAAGCTGAACAAAACAAACTAACACTAAATAAGGGTTAGAAATAACTATTAGTGGTCTAATTGACCAATGGTCTAAGTTGACCATTCACACTTAGTCTATCCAGTCATTCTAGCCATGGTAGCCAGCAAAGGTCTTGTGTATTCACCAACCCCTTAATGTCTCCTGCATTAAACCATGTTCCTTCTCCTCCATCTACCTCCCTTTAAGCATGTGATCATGACGTAGGAAAGGGATACAGAGGAGAGATGTTCATGAAGATGATGTAAGAATAGGTGTCAGTGAGGAAATGTACATATGTTAAGTTTGTAGATTTGGGTAAAAGTGACTGAACTGTAGTAGTGTACAATATGTGACTATGGGTGTGAGAAGAGTGTAACACTTAATTTCAGTGGTTTGTGACTATACTTTGCAAAAAATAGAATAGAACTTTGGGAAAAGAATATTTCATAGACTACGCCTAAAAGGGTTACACTATAAATTCTAATATTATATTACAAGGTCCAAAGCAAGTATTATTGTTTTCATTTTTTCATCCCTAATACCTAGTCTAGGGTTCTGAATAAGATACTAGTTTTGGAATTAGGAACATTTGAATTCAGATTCCAACTAAGCCACTTACTGGTTAGCTGTCTGATCCTAGACCAGCTTCAGCCATTATTAGCTGTCTGATCCTAGACGAATCACTTAACTTATGGAATTACTACTATATATTAAATATGTTTGTTAAAACCACATATTAACACTTCTTTGTGTCTCAGTGGCCTAATCTGTAAAATGAAGTGATCTGATGCAATAATCTGAGTACCAGAACTGTAAATCTAGGAAACACACAAATGCACACAATCTTTTTAACAAGTTTCCTTTACCTAAAGTCTTTTTTTATTCTAATTTGCTTTACATTATACTTCCATACCAAATTCAAATTCCTCCTTCTAGTTTTTAAGATCTTACATAATTGGCCTTTATCCTATCCATTCCACTTCATCCATACTACTTTAGTAAATCAGTTCTATTTTCTGATCCTCAAAAGACTCTCCCTACAATTCCTTCTGGCTAAAATGTCCAGCTTTCCCTCCTTTCTACCTCTATAAATCATTTCTTCATTTAAGATCTAATCTATCTTTCTTCTCTTCCCCACCTTACTTCAGCTCACATTCTTCTTTCCTCCTTCTGAGGCCTTTTTTGCACCCATAATTAGTTCCATACAATTTAATATGTAACCGCCCTGTAATTATCTCACACTACCCACTTAAACCTTTCTAGTTAGAAAAGGCCCACATATTTTACTTCTTGAGTATTTCCTACAATGTCAAGCTCAAAGTAACCCTTGAGAAATATCCATTTCATACAATGCAATAATGAGTGATCTTTAAATCTGTTGTATATTAAGCTGAAATTTGAATGCTACTTTAAAATTCTTTTAACATTCTTTGTCGATATAAACATTCTTATTGGTAAAACACAAATACTTATAAGCCAGTAAGCCCATAATCATTTATGGCAAGTCAGTAGTTCTGAAGTTGATTTTATTTTTGTTACAATTTGCATAAAGTATATATGGCTTGGAAGATAAGAAAATGAGATAGAGGGCATTTCTTTAGGCCAGAATAATCAAATTTAAAATTAAAATACTCCATTTAATTAAAAATGATTTACACTTACACCAGAAAGTAATTTTTTCACTGTGTGCCCAGTGATGTTACAGAAGTTCTCCACAAAGTTCCTTGGAGCTGAAAAAACTCGAAGCACTTTTTCATCTGCTCCAGATACAAACTGAAACCGACCAATCATCGCTAGACACTTTATGTCAAATCCATGTATTTGAGGCCTTGCAATTTCATGCCAGGTTACCTAGTTACAAGATAAAAAGCAAAGCAACACTGCTTTAATCTAACAAATTGTTCATTTTGAACAAAGAATTATTTTATACTCAATAGGAGGAAATTATTTCATTTGGTATTTATATTCTTGGATTTTGCCTACAAAAACTGAGGAAAAGCTTACTACAAAACTGAAGTAATAGGAGAAAACCTGAGTTATGGTAAAAAAAAAAAAAATACACACACACACACATTCATGTAAAACTTTTAAGATGACAGTGCTAAACATTCACATGGTCAGCAGGTATCATTCTGCCCCATAAGAAATATTCCCCACCTTTCCTGGTCCCTATTAAGGTGAGTGCTAGGACTCTGTGATTCTCTCCAATTATCCCTTTGTCTATCTTGTTTGAACATGACTGTCTTCATGTTGTCCACCCACAACAGACTGGGAGCTCCCGGAAGAAAGAGTACTATATTTTTACTATACTTAGCATTTGCAGCACTTAACACAGTGTCTGGAAAAGCAGACATTTAATAAATGCTTCTTGACTTGACTTACCAACTCCCAGAGATACATAATAGTGAAATAAAATACTTTAAAATTGTTTTTAAAACAACTTATTTACTTGCAGGAAATTGGGAGTTTAGTAGTATTCTGATATTATTAATCTCATTCCTTTCCCTCTTGAGCAATAAGGCAATAAAGCGATAAGGCAAGTTGATAAATAGGACATGCATAACAGTGGTAACTCAGTGAACATTTATTGATGATGCCTTATTGTCTCCACTTATTAAGTTCTCAAGACTTCTCAGTGTTATCATTGCAAAGAAACTTATTGCAGCAAGAGAGAAAGAAAGCATTTATCTAGAATACTGAGATGCCATGGGCCAAACGGAAGTCTTAACAGCAAAGTAATGAGTATACATAGTCCAGGCAAAAAAACTGCATTTGGTACAAAGGGCTACTATGATCCTATAAAAAACACACAAATTTTTATATAAGCTCTCATTTCTAGCTGCCATTTAACTAAGAAGTATTAAGAGCACTCTTTTGAAGCTTCACAAGTTGTATAAATAACCTGATGCTTAGAGAGATGAATCAGCAAGTTATTTATAAGTATTCCCCAATTGATAATCATAGAGATAACGCCTTATCCATCCTATCAAGAATTAAATTATCTAACTTACAAAGATTGTCTCCCCGTATGGGACGAGGGATTTAAGAGAATTATGAAAATTGTTACCACCACCACCCATAATATTCTTCTCTAACTTCAGAATAAACAATCAGGTACATAAAGAGAACTATGGCAGAATGTTGTCAGGATCAACCAATAGATAGGTGATGGAAAAGAAGCTGAATGAAGAATGAAATAAATCGGATGCTGATTTAATTTTTCACATTCAAGAATAATGAAAAAAAAAAAAAAAAAAAGTCTGCTCTCAGTGGATCCAGTTCCTCATGGCAGACCATAGTACCAGCCTCACAGATGGGGACATGAACATGAATTAGGTCTGATAATAATCCTATTATGAAACATCCTTTCAGAGCTCCGTGCTTAATTGTGCCCTCAAATGCCAAGAACACACCACGTACTGCTCTCCAGGAGTGGTCTGTAGCTGCTCTACAGTACTTCAAAGATCAATACAGGCTTAGATGAAAGTGGCCTGAGAAACAAAACTTCTCAGAGATGAAAGAGACTGGGAGAAGGGGGCGGAGCCGGAGTGTCACAAATGATTAAAGGCTGGAAATACGTTATAATTACAAAAGAAGAATGTAGGTTTTAGTAAATATGGCACAGGTCAAGGTAATCAAATGTAGAAGCAAATTTAAAATTTATACGCCTCATATATTATCTATATATACACACATGTGGATATATATAGACAATAAAACAAAATTTTTCAAGTTGATTTAGTTCCATCTGAGGAAGATGTTATTCTCATCTATTTGCAGGATTACTCTGTTTTTAACCTCCTCCATAACTCTAACAATATCACTTAACATGTAAAATTCAGAAAAAAATTACCTCTGAATTGTTTTTTTTCCTCCATGGAGCAAAGAGCCGAGTAGTCTGGTCAGCACTCACAGTCACGATAAATTCTCCTTCTGGATCCCACCTGAGATCCTGTACACTATCAAAGTGCCCAGAAATCACAACTCCTGGAGTCCATTCTTTCTGCATAGCAAAAGTACAAAACATATCACTTTGTGATAGCAATGCACACGTCTAGAGGACGTTATGGTTTTGGTGTACTTTCATTTACAAATGAATCTATCAAAAATCGTCTGAGACAGGCAAGGAAAATATTATCTATCCTCATTTTATAGATGAATAAATTTGAGATTCAGTTCAATTTGACCAGTAAGCAGTCAAAAGAGAAACAAGGTGTCCTTACTCTTAATTCTATATTGATACCCCTCAAATGTACATTATCAAAAGCTAGGGGTGGGGTAGAGGAGAAAGTGAATGATAATAAGAATAAAACCTCTAAAGAAGTGATGTAACAAAAAAGTAGCAAAAAGGGCTTTGGAGATCCAAAGAAAATAGAATCCATGTGTATGAAGTATGGCTATAAAGTAATGCCACTGATTTTCTAACAAATAATATGTCTAAGACATCTACATGAGTTTTGTATCTCCCTTTTCAAAGTAATCACATTCCAAAGTTAAATTCTCTTATTCCAATCATGATGCTAGGAGCCAAAAACTTATTCAAATTCCTTTTTTTCTAAAATTGCTTCAGAGCTGGTGGCACTTTCTGAAAAATGTCATCTATCAATGGAGGTGGATCTCTATCCATTGAGGGTGGGTTAAGGAAAAAATCAGTACGAAGTCACTCAGTTCCAAGTACGCTAAACAAGGCTGGGGATTAAGAGTGATTAACATAATTTTCCATTTTTTTTTTTTTTTTTTTTTTTGCTGAGGCAATTGGGGTAAAGTGACTTGTCCAGGGTCACAAAGCTAGATGTGTTAAGTGTCTGAACCCAAATTTGAACTCAGGTCCTCTTGACTTCAGGGCCAGTGCTCTATTCACTGCACCACCTAGCTGCCCCCATAATTTTTCAATTTAAAATGAAGTGTGACTTCAATGCTGTATGAAGATGTATTCTGATGGAAGTGGATATCTTCAACATAAAGAAGATCCAACTCACTTTCAGTTGATCAATGATGGACAGAAATAACTACACCCAGAGAAGGAACACTGGGAAGTGAATATAAATTATTAGCACTACTGTCTATCTACCCAGGTTACTTACACCTTTGGAATCTAATACTTAATATGCAACAAGAAAATGGTATTTACACACATATATTGTATCTAGGTTATATTGTAACACATGTAAAATGTATGGGATTGCCCGTCATCCGGGGGAGGAAGTAGAGGGAGGGAGGGGATAATTTGGAAAAAATGAATACAAGGGATAATGTTATAAAAAAAAATTGCTCATACATATATAGTGTGGAAAAAAAAAATTCTAAATAAATAAATAAATAAAATGAAGTGTGAACATAAAATAACAAAACTGATCTTATCAAGTAAACTGACAACTTAAAAAGATGACTTCCAAAACTGAGTAAAGAAATAATAGCACACATCACGTGAGTAAATACAAAGTCTTACCTAATGGGACTAACTCGGATAGATCAGTTCTAACTTGTCTGTTTAAAAAGCAGTCTCATTTTAAATTTCCTCACATAACTATGCTATTTTCTCTTAAGAGCATACAGATGATATTTAGTCAACTTTGTCTTTTGTTATTAATTGTTTTCAATCTTTCCATATAATATACCTTTTTGCAATGTTTCTCAAAAATTTGGGAATAAAATGAAAGGGAATTGTATAGTTAGAAAACTGGGAAACTTAGAAAAAACAAACCTACCATATACTTTCATGGATAACCTAGTGGACCAAGACACATGGAAAAGCTAAATACTTTATTTGGTGGGACTATTAATGGTAGGGACAAAGGAAAATGCATAAAATGAAACAACTTAACATTTAAAATGTAGAAACAAGGAAATACCCTTTCTTCCCTAAGTGAATCTCAATAATCTAAAAATACAGAAAAATAATTTTTAAAAGCCTGAGTCACAGAAATATTATAATTCAGGTTCTACAGAATTTTAATTTATACCCAGTCCTAACAAGCACAGATATGTTTAATTCTCTTGACTAAAGCAGATTAAAAAGTGAATATTCAAAGAGGACAAGGGGCATCAGGGTGTAAGAACTGACAGCTAACACTTAAGGAAGAGAAATAAAAGTTTTAATAAGCAGATATGATGACTGTAAAAGCATAAGAATTTGAGGTCACTTCTAAAATAGGAACAAATAGCCCTAAATCTTTTAACGGCCCCTGAGAGCAGCACATATTATAGCACATAATGGTCAGTGAGGTTAATAACCATGGTTCTGAGTCAGCAACAAAATGAACATTGTTGTTCTGTTATGTCTTATTCTTCACGATTCCATGGACTATAGCTTGCCAATGCTGTCCACAAGGTTTTCTTGGCAAAGATACTAGAGAGGTCTGTCATTTCCTTCTCCAGCTCATTTTACAGATGAAGAAACTGAGACAAATAGGACTAAGTGACTTCTGGGTGGGGGGAGCTAGTCACATAGCTAATAAAAGTCTTGAGATTTTAATTCGGGTCTTTTTAATCCACGTTCAGAGTTTCTATACTATCTTACGAACATAGTTCATTTAAAAATTTAGGAAAGTAGGTAGCATGTTTTTAGAAATATTTCTATCAATACTGATCCAAAAAAATGTGTTTTATGTATCTAGATTCATTTTTGTAGAATACCTCAATCCCCAATGAAGTTAGATAGTTACTGTATAGGGTAAAGCTGGAGTCCTACAATTGGGAACTGTTGGATGGATGGATGGATGGATGGATGGATGGATGGATAGATAGATAGATAGATAGATAGATAGATAGATAGATAGATAGATAGATAGATCTTCATTTTATAGATGAATAAATTTGAGATTAAGTTCAATGTGACCAGTAAGCAGTTGATAGAGAAACAAGGTGCCTTTACTCTTATTTTATACTGATACTCTTCAAATGTACATTATATCCATATAGATAGATAGATAGAACTATAGAAATCAAACTGAAAATGTCCATTTTAAAAGACCCCTGTTTTCACAAAAGGAAATCAAAAACAAAATAAAAGCTCACTACTCAAAGCAGCAATTATTAGGCTCCAAAAGAGCCTTACCAGAAACAACTAAAGAAAACTCTCTCACCGATTCAGCCGCATGTTGTTTCCAAAGGTGCAGTGCTCCATGGAAAGCCTGGGCTAGGATCATAGAGCCATCTGGGCTAAACTGGCAATCATAAAACCCCATTGTGTTTCCACCCACTTCACCCACTCGGACCTAGGCAACCAAAGAAAGAAAATAATTGTAAGAAAATATTCCATTATTTCACAATTAAAAAAAAAAGCAAATTGCAACCAATTGTATAAAATTTACTAAAAGGAAAAGTATGCAGCTTTGGCCATTTATTCTTAGAAATGTAAATGTCTAATTAATAAAACAGTAAATTACTGTAAACTAAACAAATATTTAATTCTATCCAGTAGACATTTTATTATACAAACATAATGTGACTGAGTCAGGGCTGAGGATATAAAGAAAATATGAGACAACACCTAACCTTAAGGCATCTATAAAGGAGATAAAACATCAATTTTTTACCTGTTCCAGCCATACTCCTGACTCTTCATCAGGAGCCCAGAGGATCATGGTTTTATCCATTGAGGCAGACAACAATCTCATTGGCTGCTTAATCATATTACCTAAGGAGTAAAAAATACATCATTGCCTTTAGAATACATTTTAATTCTATTTAACATAAAGTCATAACATGCAATCTTTAAATTCAAATTCAACCTGTAAACTGAGTCACTAGATGTTGTCGAAGTGGAAGGGTCTATAACTTCCTATAAACCCTAAATATGGTCATTTTGATGTTTAGAGCCAGTAGCAGCATCATTCAGTATCCTAAATAAACATACAATCTGTAGACTGAATAAATACTATGTCTAGTTAGCACATATATGTACTACTATTATTTCAAATGTATACACATATTGTAGTAAATAAAATACAAATTCATTTAAAAGTACTAATGAATTCAAAGTAATTTTTGTCATTTATTATAAATTTTCTCAATCAATGGATATTCATGATATGCCAACTCTGAGGTTATGAAGGGTTCTCATATTTGAAAATACTAGGAAACTAGGAGTTTAATACTTTAACAGGACTAGTTTGTTTTTTTTTTTTCTATGCTCAAACAAGTTTAATTAAAAACGCAACTTTCCCAAAATATCATATCTTATTTCCTTGACTTGTGAACTACTCCTTGGATATTGGCAAGTCTATTTTAATTGCTTTTCTTTGCTAATTTAATTGTTCTGTAACATCTTCACTCCCCTAACCTTCCACTTCGACAACATCTAGTCTGAGCTACCTAAAATATTTTCTTTTTCACCGTTACACATCCTTATTTCTACAACTATTCTTTCTCATCATTTCTAGTCTTCACATAAGAAAGTGTCTCTCTGTAAAATATACCAAAATATTTACAAAAGAATTTTTTGTGATAACAAAAGAGTTGGAAATAAGGTAGATGCCCAACGACTGGGGATGGCTAAACAAATTATGGTATATGAATGTCATAGAGTTATTACTGTGTTATTTAAATATATGTGTGTGTGTATATATATATACTATAATGAATACAGAACAGCAAAGACATATTTATATAACTGACAGCAAAGTGAAGTAAGCAGAATTAAGAAAATAATACACATACTGACCACAACACTATAAATGAAAAATATCACAGGGGAAAAAAATTATTATTCTGAAGTCAAAAGAATAAGCATGGACTAGAAAGAAGATACATGAGAAAATATGCCCAAATGTTCCTTTATTTTGCAAAGTTGAAAGTATGATAATGTTAAGGGAAAAAAATGTTTTTCTTTTAAGAATTCCCCTTTAAAGCTAATTATATTTAGTTCTGTAATTATAACTTTAATTAAAATATAATGGAAAATATTCCATAAAGTAAAAACAGTGCTGAGTAATAATAAAATGAAGACTTTAAAACAAAAAACAAACAAAAAAAATTCCCCTTTACTCAAAGGGCTATCAAACTGAGCATACCCTTTGATCCAGCAATGTCTCTACTGGGTCTGTATTCTAAAAAGATCATTAAAAAAAAGGAAAAGGACCTACTTGTGCAATAATGTTTGTAATAGCTCTTTTTGTAGTGGCAAGGAACTGGAAACTGAGTGAATGCCCATCAGTTGGGAAATGGCTGAATAAGTCATGGTACATGAATGTCATGGAATATTATTGTTCTATAAGAAATGATCAGCAGGATGATATCGGAAAGACCTGGAGAGAATTACATGAACTTCGCTTCAGCTAAGTGAAGTGAGCAGAACCAAGAGAACATTGTACACATCAACAACAAGATTATATGATGATAAATTCTGATGGACTTAGCTCTTTTCAACAATGAGGTGATTCAGGCCAGTTGCAATAGATGTGATGGAGAGAGCCATCTGCATCCAGAGGGAGGACTGTGGAGACTGAATATGGATCACATGGATATTTTGTTGTTTGCTTTTTTTTTCTTTCTAATTTTTTTTCTTTTTGTTCTGATTATTCTTGTACAGCACGATAAATGTGGAAATATATATATGGAAGAATTTCACATATTTAATATACATTGGATGACTTTTTTTTTAAGTTTAAGGGATGGGATGGGAGAAAAGAAGGGAATTTAAATTTGGAACTCAAAGTTTTCCCAGGGTGAATATTGAAAACTATGCATATATTTTGAAAATAAAACGTTAAAAAATATGTATATAAAGAAAATATGTCACCTCACACATAGAATATTAGCAGACAGGAAAAGAGATGGTAATAGTCAATTTTGGAGGAAATGTGGGAAAATAGGCACTATAACAATACTATTGGGTAGAGCTATTTGGAATTATTCAAAGAAAATAACTAAAATACACATAATTTTTAAACCAAAGATCCTATTCCCAGACATATAATCCAAGGAAATCAATGATAAAAATATACAACTATTTCTAGGAGTGCTCTGAAACATCAACATCAAAGAAACAAACTAGACGTTTGGAAACAAAGTAGATGTTCAGTGACTGGGAAATAGTTAAACAAACTGGTAAATGATGAAAAATTGGTGGATTTTGAGTACAAGAAGTATAAGACATGTGAACTAATGAACTTACATGAAACAAGGCAAAATAAAGTAATTAGAACCAGGAAAACAATATACTCAGTAACAACAACAAAGGAAAAAGGAAAAAACACCAGCAACAAACTGAATGAAAGTATAATGACCCAACTTAGACAACAAAAAAACTATATGAATCTACCTCCTTCTTTTCTTTGCAGAGGTAGGAAAGAAGGAGCATGAAGCATTGCATCTAAGGATAGGCTTTCTTAAATTATGGGCTTGTTTTGTTGAAAAATGTTTCTTCCTTTTTAATTTTTTGCTAGAGAGGATGGCTCTTTATGAGGAAGAGGAATAAATTTTAAAACAAAGGTGACAGAAAAATAAAAAACAATAACAAAAATTTTAATTAAAAAATAAACAAGATTTTGAGTTATAAAACCCATACTGGATAAAATTGAATGAAAGTCAGAGGACTTGTGAGATTATCTGAGCAGTCTCAGTAATCCCAAACTATCTACTAATTCAATGTTTTGTGTACTATCCTAGCCCGAAAGTCTTTGGGTCTCTGGTACTAATACATACTCTCTACCCACCTATTTTTCTCATGTCATCTAGTCATACAGATATTGAAAAAAAAAAAAATTGAAGGAATGGGAGAACAACTTGTGATATATGTTTTGAAGATGTTCAGAAGTCCTTAAAGTCTGTGTTCTAAGGCAAAATGGAGTGTATTGTTTCATTACCCATTAACAATACAAATAAGTTCAGATATTCTCATATCCCAGTAAAGCTTACTGTTAACTGAACTTCTCTTATGCAAACCTTGATTTCCCCACATTGTAAAATCAGAATTGTGATCCCTAAAAAGAAATCAAAAACTCTTCAAAAGACTATGATGAACATTTGTTGGTCAGCAACACAATATGCCAGAAAGTATAGGTTTATACACCAAAATCTGTAGCTCTCATTTAGTAATTCACATTTCTTTTCATTTGTCAATCCCTCCTCTCTGCTTTGTTTTCTCACCAGACTAAGTTCTCTCCAACCCAGACCACAAATGGTTTTCAAACACTAACAAATCCCCTGGCTCCCAGAAGCTTGTTTCTCTATTTCTCCTTTGGTTTGATAGTTATAGCATAATATAGAACTGCTATGATATCACATAGCCAATAGGCATGATTATATAGCATGACTTTCAAACTGAAAATTTCTTAGAATGATTAACATTATATATAAAGAATTAACTCTCTACTTTAGCCATTTGTCACTTAGATATCTGCTAAATCTCCATGTAGCTCTCTCCTACCTGTGTAACATAGAGGCTGCCAATGAACAGCATTTACCCAGTTTTCATGACCAGCTAATACTGTTTCCAGGGTAACAGCATATGTTGCCTCAGCACCTACAGCAAAAGAACAACAAAATAATTTATTTATAAAATCATTAATCATGATGTCTCAAAGGCAGGAGGGTCCTTGGAGAATACCTGGCCCAATAACATCATTTTACCAATGACCAACCTCGGATCAAACAGGTGTGTAACTTGGCAAAGACCCCGTGGCACAGCCAGGACCAGATGGTGATTTGAGGCCAGAACTCAGTGCACACTGCTGCCCAACCAAACTCTTCCAGAAGAACCACCTGAATGCTCAGAACCAACTCAGGTGTGCAAGCAATGTTAATGCTCAGGAAAAATATGATCTATTTTTTTTTTTAAAGTAATTTCAAGATATTCTAAATGTTTTTGCCATTATCCATGCAATAGGACTTACGTAAGAAGAAAGTTCTAAAGATTTGTTTTAAGCTTATCATACTAAAACCAGCTGACTAATGAAATACAAAAATGAATTATCAAAGATTTGAGAACTAAGACACCTGTACCAATGAAATCACAGATTATCAAAAAAAAAAAAAAAAAAAAGCACTATTCACACTCCTGATATCTTTAGAAGTTTGAATGTGTCCCTAAATCAATTTTCACTTTATAACTGCCAACTCAACATTTAAAAAGCTACTCACAATAAATATTTTACATTTTTAAAATTTTCCTTGTAATATATTTCCTGTTTGTCACAATTTTGACCTTATATATTCTTTTGCATTTATTCAAAATAAATTCTATTTGGATCATTTTGAAATACCTTAATACTATCAAATATTTCATTTTCAAGGAAAATTACTTCAGATAATTCTTTTCAAAGTAAGAAAACTTCACATAATTTTAATGGAGAATTGATAATTTTAAAGAAATAACTTTCAAATTAATATTTTAGTGAAAGAGATACAGAGCTACATGAGCTAGAAAGATAACAGCAAACCAAAAATCTCTATATCATAACATTTTTGTTACTACTCACTTCCATTGTTCAGAGTAAAAGTATTTTCCTTCAGCTTTATCTCATTATCTTCTTGAATTTCTAAGGATGCTGATTTTACATACAACTTCCAGACCCTTATCAAACAGTCTTGGGAACAGCTTGCTAAAAAGAGGTCTTCTCCTAATAAAGAAAAATGACAATTTAATGTTATATTCAAAAAATTATTTAAAATAGTCTTGATTTCTTCCACAGTAATTCTTCACTTAGCATATTCTAGCATTTTGTTTATATGCTGTTTCCTTCCTTGACATTACACCTGTTTTAAAAAACCCTACATGACAGTGCTACAAAAAGTATATAAAAATGTGTCACATTCTTACATTTAATCATTTATGAGATTCATAAAATAACGTGAAAAACTGTTTATATACATAAGCTCAAAATAGAGCTTTATAATAATTTTCTCCGTATTTCTCAAAAAGACATTTTGCTATAGAATGATAATGCTAAATTAAGTTTTCTAAATCTTATCAAACTGCTTTATTTTATCTACTTTTACTGACAATCAAGAAAAAAGATAATGAAAATTGCTTTATTCTATCTACTTTTATCAACAATCAAGAGAAAAGATAATGATAATAGCCAACATTATTGTTTAAAAATATGAAAACCTTTTATTCTGATAAGGAGTAAAGAAAATAGTTTTATGAGAAGTGAAATATAAAAAGGAAAATAGAACCTTAGAGAGATGTGGCATATACTTACTACTATCATATAATACTTTGTCAAGTTTTATACTGACCAAAGGCTGCCCATTCAACTCCTCTTATCCAATCTTCATGACCAGAGAGCACAAGCATTTTTTGAAACTAAACATAAAAAAATGACAAGATTTCTTCAGGTATCTAACATAGCAATACACAAAAAAACCTAATTTGTCCTCAAAAGTCCATACCCAAAGCCATCTTCTTATTTGGAAGTACCAGTTCTAAAGAAGGTAGTGTAAACTAGTCTCATACCATTTAAATTCTCAATTAAATTGGGAATAATATGTAATTTTTGGCTTATGCCTACATGACTTCAATAGATCATTTAATTTTTTACCTCAACTTCCTTCATGTATTAATGAAACATAAATTTACTAGAAAAAGAATATATGCATGCATATATATATATATATGTGTTTGTTATAATTATATGATTATAAAATTACATATATATATATATACATATATATATGTAATTTTATAATCATATAATTATAACAAACTTTAAGAAGAAAAGACAACAAAAGACAGAAAGCAGGAGGCATTTCTAAGAGCAAGTGTGAAAAGTAATGATTACCTGATCATTCTGCTGTACATATAAATGAATTCTGCAATCATCACCGCCACAAGCTAGAATTGGTACTGAAAAACAAGGTAGGTCAGAAAGTTCTTTTATTGCAAAACTGTTGATTCAATTTTATCGAATAAGTGTCTACTGATTGCCTTTTATGTTCAAGGTATTGGACTAGGTTCTAGAGGCACAGACAAAGAGAAAAATAATCACCAACTTCAAGGAAATTACATTCTAATTGCCAAGTGTTTTATGCTAAGATTTGAGTTGAATCTTATCATAGCAAGATAGAAGACAAAGCTAAATATTACTCAACTATTTTTTGTTACCACGTCCATAAACCTTTCACATTTCACTGTTCCATTTCTCTTAGTCCCATGCTGCCTGGGGCTCCAAGAAGAGTGACTAATTTAATATTTATTGAAGCAATATTTTTTTTGAAAGGATTTATGTTTTGTTATCTCTGTTTTATATTAACTGACACTTATATCCATAGTCCATCAAACAACTGTGGGCAATACTATTATACCCCACTGATTACTATGACTACTTGAAAATTGAATTTATTGAAACTGAAAATATTGAAAATATCAATAATCACCCCTCAGTCTCATTTAAAACTTCATCATTGTGAATATTAATACCCCTACAACTATATTCAAACTATGATATGCTTTCCTTCAGTTCAGATTTGGGGAGTGAGTAGAAAGGAGATAGGAAGAACAGTAAAATGAAGAAGGGAAAGATGAAAGAAAATACACTGACTACCTGATATAGAATTTTGGGATGAAATTATAAATATTCAAATGACCACATTATTCAATATAAATATGGTGAATGACTAGCAGAAATGACAACTGCCAAAAAAAAAAAACTTCTCAGGCAAGAACTACAAATTTGACTGCCCCTTTAGTTCAAAGAATGACTGTGACAGATGAACAAGTACTACATTGATAAGTGAGGAAGATCTGGATAAAGGTTTAGAAAAAAAGTTCTTTAAAGAAGGAAGAAAAGGATGGAAAGAAATGACATGAATCATATGAATAAATGAGAAGTTAATCATCTTTCATTCTTCTTTTTTTAATATATTGTTATTGACCTTGTTTTTACTTCACCTAGATTTCATCCTGCATCCCTTCTCTCTTGTCTTCTAGAGGCATCCCTTATAAAAATTTATATGATTAGAAAATAGAAAAAACAAAGGAAGAGTACATACCACATTTGATTGTTGCCAAAAGCTAAGAAGCGATGACAAAAAAATTTGGCAAAATTGACAAACACATCAAAAAGTGTGACATCATGTACAATGATCTACAACATGCAAAGATCCCCTCCTCCATAAATACATAGATTTAATTTCAAAATATTCTTTTTTGGATATTTTGTGATTTTGTTCTTTTCATTTAAAATGTTATTATTCAGGAAAAGATAATAATGGTGGGAAAACTGGGATAATAATACATTGTTCGTGGAACTGTGAACAGATCCAGCCATTCAGGAAAGAAATATGAATCTATGCTCAAAAAATTATCAAGCTGAGCATATCCTTTGATCCAGCAGTGTTTCTACTAAGCTTATATCCCAAAGAGATTATCAAAGAGGGAAAGGGACCCACATGTGCAAAAATGTTTGTGGCAGCTCTTTTTGTAGTGGCAAGAACCTGGAAACTAGTGAATGCCCATCAGTTGGAGATTGGCTGAATAAGTATATGAATGTTATGGAATATTATTGTTCTATAAGAAATGATCAGAAGAATAATTTTAAAGAGGCCTGGAGAGACTTACATGAACTGATGTTAAGTGAAATGAGCAGAACCAGGAGATCATTGTATATGGTAACAAAAAGATTATACAAAGATCAGTTCTGATGGACATGGCTCTTTTCAACAATGAGGTGATTCAGACCATTTCCAAAGATCTTATAATGAAGAGAGCCATCTACACCCAGAGAGAGGACTGTAGGAACCGAGTGTGGATCATAACAAAACATTTTTCCTCTTTTTGTTGTTGTTTGCTTGAATTTTATTTTCCTCCCCATTTTTTTCCTTTTTGATTTGATTTTTCTTGTGCAAGATAATTGTATAAATATGTATGCATATATTGTATTTAACATATATCTTTGCCACGTTTAATATATATTAGATTACTTGCTATTTAGAGGAGAGAATAGAGGAAAAAGGGGGGGGAAATTGGAACATAAGGTTTTGTAAAGGTTAATGTTGAAAAATTGTCCCTGCAAATTGAATGGATACCCATCAATTGGAGAATGGCTGAATAAATTGTGGTATATGAATGTTATGGAATATTATTGTTCTGTATGAAATGACCTGCAGGATGATTTCAGAGAGGCTTGGAGAGACTTACATGAACTGATGCTAAGTAAAATAAACAGAACCAAGAGATCATTATACAAGGCAAGAACAAGAGCATAAGATAAACAACTCTGATGGACGTGGCTCTCTTCAACAATGAGATGATTCAAATCAGTTCCAATTGTTCAGTAATGAAGAGAATCAGCTACACCCAGAGAGAGAATTATGGAAAATTGCGTGAAAAAAACTGTCTGGTCTTCTTATGCATCAGGGAGCAGGCAAAGGATCCCAAGACCATAGGAAGAGAACTCAGAGCCCAACCCCCTCATCTTACAGATAAGGAAACCACTGTCCAAGAAGATTAAATCACTAGGCCAAGACACACAGGAGGTGGAATTTGAACCAGGTCCCTTTAGTGACAGAGCCAACAGTCTTTTTGCTTTGACACATTTGTACTGCAGAGGTAAAATGATTCCTCTATACCTTTTAAAGGAAATGAAACTCTCCTCTACCAAATAATTCCCATAGGTCAGCACAAGGAAGTTTGGGAGGAAAACAACTAATGTTTATGTCCCTTGACCCTGAAAGACAAGACAGCAGATGTATGGTAGAGCCTATAACCTACTCACAAATCAGAAAAGGGAAAATGATGAAAGAAAAAAGGCTGATGCCTTTTCCAGCCTCTTTTGCAAAAATCAACAGAGAACAAACTGGAAGAAGGACACTATCCTGCACAGAGGAGACAGAAGCAATCAAGTCCCCGGTAATGGCCTCCATCAGACCGACACTCACAAGATCTGAGACGTCCAGAGACAGGAGAAATCAAGACACACAGTGTGGGCCTTTAAAGTGGTCCCCTAGTCCCTTGGAGATAATGTTCAAAGAAGGGAAGTAATGCACTGGAAGACAGGTTGTCTTAGGACAACAGGGGAGTTTGTACCTGGAAAAAGAAAAGTCTTGAGCTATCTGCATGTACCTAGGAAATGAGGTGCCCTGATATTAAAAGGAGTATTTTTCAAGATAGTAGAGGATGGGAGGAAAAAAATGAGAGATTAGAGAGAAAAGAGGTAATTATCAAGAGGAAATGTTTATTATCTCAGCACAAATAGCCCAGATCCTATAGCACTACTACTTGGCTTTCTAAAATTATCCAATTCTTTGGGCTCAGGCAACTTATAACAACATAAAATTATGGATATATACATATTTTACATGATATATTTGTCTTTGATACTTTTAAACTCAGGATACATATTAATTTTCAAACCCATACATATTTTCATAAGAGATAAAATTCATATTAGCTCCAATCAAATTTAATAATATTTTTTTTTCATTTACTAGTGTTCACTACCTTACACTAATTCTTAGATCAGTGACATATGAGAACCTAAGAATAGCTTGGTAACTCAATTTAAACTCTCCAGATTGTCAATGTAAACTATATATTTCATGGAAATCAAAAAGTGACCAAAAGAAGCAGAAATTATTTCATATAGAGTAAGCATGAGTGTGAAATATGAAAGATATTTATTAAGTTTTCTAAATACTTAGGTCTTTTTATAGCTGAAATAGAAAAGCACTCATTTCTCTTTTATATATGACCACAGGATACTCACCAATACTAAAAGGCAAAAAAGATAAAGAGACGTCCAAAATAAATCCACTTCCAAACTGCAAGGTCTGAAGACATTTTGCTAAGAAATAAGAAATGCATAATTAATAATTCTAACAACTCACATTTATTTGTAACAACTCTTAAACACTATGGAATATTAACCAATGATGACAGCCCTAAGCTTCAACTAGGTGATGGGAAAAAATACCCTGCAATTGTTAAACAAAGGAAGGCAGTATGGAATCTGAGGTAGCATGGCATATTAAAAACAACACTGGACTTAAGAGTAAGAAAGAGCTGAGTCTGAATCTTTCAATTACCACAGGAGAGATATCTTATAACCCTCTCATTACTGATATTGAGCAAAACACAAAACATGAAGATATATGATTGCCAAAGGTATTTTCTACCATTATGTATGCTGTCCAAATTAAAGGGTTTCTAGATAAGGTCTTTCAGGTGGTCCTCTTTTTTAAATAACATTGTGGCAACTGCATGAAATTCCAGAAACCCTGCCAAGCTTCCTAAATGGATTGGTAATTAGTCAAAAGACTTCAACCGAATTACCAACAGGAAAAACCAAAAGGATGAAGGGATGAAGAATGCCAAATTATAACATATAGGTGGAAGGCAATCTATGAAACTGACTCCATTACTTCCTCAATTTTATAACAAAAGTAATAATATTTTTTGCCATCTGCCATAGTGGATTTTTATAAGAATTATTTCAGATAATGAATATAAAAATACTTTCTAAACCATAAAGTGCTATATCTCTGTGTATATATGTGTATGAGAGAGAGAGAGAGATAGAGATTTAATAATATATCAGTGATAAGAGAATGAGAGTGGGCAAAATTATTTTCAGGAAATTGCAAAGCTCTTTTACTTATCCCATCCTTCCCATGAAGGCAAGGCCAATCTCTTTAATATTAATACTCTCCCAGAGTTGCAACATGGAATTAAGACTTTGGAATACAACTACTTCTAAAAAATTTAAAATATTGCATAAGCAGAACCAGGAGAACATTGTATATGGTAACAGCAAGGTTGTGTAATGATCAACTGTGATATATGTAGCTCTTCTTAGTAATACAGTGATACAAAAAAATTCCAATAGACTTGAGATGAAAAATGTCATCCACATCCATGCTGGTACAATTTCTTACTACACTTTGGAGATACCCAGAATGTTAATGTAGTGCTGTATTGGTAAAAATGTGTCAAGTGTTACTAATTAATTGCTGTAACTGATAACAACAGATTTAACTGAGCCTGACAAAATCTTGTGCTGCACACAGTATGTTAGGTTTTTGACTAATATAGACTTTGATGGAATAGTCTTTAGATATTTCCAGCCTTTGTTTTTACTTACATGATGGTATTCTATTCCTGTTTTTTCTCCTTTCAAAGAGGTATTCAAAAACTTGTATTACATATTATATTCAAAGGAGTCCAAATGTAATTGGTTATTAAAAACTTTTTTGCTTTGCAGTCACTGTATAATGGTCAAATTTCCAATATATTTCTTCTTATCTTAGAACATTTATTTTAAACACTCTGTGCTGACTTGAACTAGATAAGTCTGCAAATATTACAAAAGATGAATTGATTTCACACTGCCTTTGGAGTATGTCTATATGCAGATAAAAGTCTTAACAGCCTTAATTTAAGCTAATAAAAACCAGGGGCTTGTGTTGTGCATTCTCCAATAGTGCTTTTGCATCAATGACTTCCTGTGAATATTGTCACTTGCTATGAACTTTTTTTATAGCCTTTTCCAATGGATTTGATCTTTGTATTGATACAGTGGCTCCGTGAAACATGTTGCCATGAGTTGACATTGTAACCAATAAACAGATGCTTTTAATCAGAAAAGAAAAAAAATGCCATACAAATTCAGAGAAAGACTCTGAGTGCAGATCAAAGCATATTATTTTCACTTTTGTGTATTTTTTCTTGGTTTTTTTCCTTTTTGTTTTGATTTTTCTTTGACAACATGACTGGTGTGGAAATGTTTAAAATGACATAACATATATCAGATTGTCTGCTATACTGGGAAGGGAAAGGAGGGAGAAAAATTTGGAACTCAAAATCTTGCAAAAATGAAAGTTGATACTGAGGAGGGGAAAGGGACCTGTATGTGCCAAAATGTTTGTGGCAGCTCTTTTTGTAGTGGCTAGAAACTGGAAGATGAATGGATGTCCATCAATTGGAGAATGGTTGGGTAAATTATGGTATATGAAAGCTATGGAATATTATTGCTTTGTAAGAAATGACCAGCAGGAGGAATACAGAGAGGCTTTGGAGAGACTTGCATGAACTGATGCTGAGTGAAATGAATAGAACCAGAAGATTGCTGTACACTTCAATGCTGTATGAAGATGTATTCTGATGGAAGTGGATATCTTCAACATAAAGAAGATCCAACTCACTTGCAGTTGATCAATGATGGACATAAACAGCTACACCCAGAGAAGGAACACTGGGAAGTGAATGTAAATTGTTAGTACTACTGTCTATCTACCCAGGTTACTTATACCTTTGGAATCCAATACTTAACATGCAACAAGAAAATGTATTTACACACATATATTGTATCTAGGTTATATTGTAACACATGTAAAATGTATGGGATTGCCTGTCATGAAAGGCAGGGAGTAGAGGGAGGGAGGGGATAATGTGGAAAAATGAATACAAGGGATAATGTTATAAAAAAAATTACTCATGCATATATACTGTCAAAAAAAATTTATAAATAAAATTTAAAAAAAGAAAGTTGAAAACTATATATATATAATTGGAAAAAATAAAAAACTATAAAGTAAAAAAAAAAGGTATCATACAGCAAGCATACATGATGGGCGTGAGCAGGCTGAAACAGTGAGAAACTTCTAAGAAGTTTTTGTTCAAAAAAAAAACAATAGGTATACATATAAGTGATTTTGAAAAAATTCTGAGAAAGAATAGGTATGAAAGATGTCACTGAGGAATATGATAGAAAGAGAAGATATCTGGGCTAATTATGCAGCAAAAACTAGGGATGACAGATGGACAGGCAGGATATTCCACTGATATCACCTCCAATGACAGGAGAAATCCACTGAATGAGAAGATGTGAAAAAGAGCTCCACAGGAGGGACAGGCATAAATAGCTTACAATCCGTACCACTGAACAAAACTCCCAAATCAATGAAACCACAGATTCACTATAATAACAATAACATCTAGAATTGTGGTGGAAATTATTCACAAAATGAATAACCTATACATGGATAAATGAAGATTGATTTAACAACTTTAATTGATGATATTGAAACAAAAGTGATATAAAAAGTAGAAAAAAGTTACCATATGGAAAAATGGCTGTTGAAAAGTATAGGTCAGGAAAACGTTAACTTGTAATTAATATCCTTTTTTATGTTCTTAAAATTTAATAATTACATGAGTGTAATATATTTTTTAAAAAACAACAATTATTTTTGTTTTTCTGTTGCAATTTATACTTTTTCAAAATTTATACTTTTACAATATGTGGCATATGACTTCCCTAATCAACTGAATTCAACAAACACATATTAAGCACCTATTATAGCTTCATTGGATGCTGAAGAGCAATGCAGAACATTCCTTGCCCTCAAAGAATATAGATATGTACAAAATACAAGTATATATAATGAAAAGTAATCTGAGGAAGAAAAAGCACTAACAAAAGGCTGAGGCTGAGCCTTAAAGGACAACAAAGAATTCTAAGAAGTTTAGATAAAACTGTGTGCATTCTAAAGCCTGGAAAATAGCTTGTAGAAAGCTGAAGGGACAGACTGAATTTAACAAAGTAGCTATAATGATCTTATTATGATCTAACAAATGAAAAAAATTAAAATAGTTTAGGACAGTATCAGGTCTTAAGTCCAGATAGGTCTCCTGATTTCTAATCCAATACTCCTTCCATAAATCCTCCCATTAAATTAATCACAATGCTCTACAAATTTAAAGGCTACAGTTACCAAATAAATACATTTGATTATGAAATTACAAAAAAATAATCCCCCCCCCCACAAAAAAAAAAAAAAAGACTGAGGATTTCCTTTAATTAGATTTGGAGAAAAATGTGAGAAAATTCAAAAGAAATATTTTAATTCCAAATAAAGCATGTTAGAAAATACTGCTATTGACTACTTCCTTTTATCTTTCATTTAATAATTATTCTCTTTAAATAATCAGTCTATGACACACAAAGAAACATTACTAACCTTGTGATTTTACCTTGGACCACACACGGACTGTAGAATCAGAAGCTGCAGAAACTATAAGTGGATTTAATTCCATAGCTGAGATCCTATCCAGGTAAATAGCAGTGACAGCACAAATAGCGCCTTCATGGCCTCTGAAGTAAGTTATTGCTGTAAGCTACAACAAGAAAAAACAATTAAGTGACCATTATGTGCAAAAATGCTCTAGGAGTCAGGGAAACTAAGATAATTTCGCTCAAATAACCTACAGTTTGCTCAGAAACAAAAGGTATACAGGTAAGTACATACAACATATATGTGTGTAAAATGCAAGCAAAAATGGGGAGGGGTGAAGGATGCCATTAAAGGAACCAGACAGAACCCCCATGTAGGAAACCAGGGATTTGAGGGACAGAGGAGAAAAAGATGAAAGAGCACTGCAGGGCTGAGGGAAGGAGAGCCTATACAGAGACCAAGAGGAGCCAATTTGGCCTGAACATCACAAGTGTGAAGATGTCATGTGCAATAAATCTAGAAAAGGAAGCAAGAGCCAGATTGTGGAGAGGTTTAAATGTTAAATGGAGTAATTGCTATTTTGTTCTAGAAGCAATAGGAAGTTACTGGTGTTTTCTGATCAGGGTAGTGAAAGGCCAAACCTGTAATTTGAGGATATTAATTTGGTAGAGCTAAACAGAACAGCTCAAAGAAGAGAGGCTGAGCATAGGAAGACAAATTAAACCTCTAAGTGAGAAATGATGGAAGGAACTCATGTAGTGTCCTTCTGAATGCAGGAAAGAAGGTAGAAGTGAGACATATTGTATAGCTCAAATTAATAAGTCTGGGTCACTCATTTTCTAAGGACCAAAAAAGGGAACAGGAGGAGAAAAGGAAGTCAAAGATGGCAGGGTTTGAACTTGGGTGACTGGAAGAATGGTGATGATTCAACAGAAACAAGGAGTGAAGAGAGAACCCCAAAACTCTGAAAAATCCTTAAAGGAGAAAACCTTCAACTCTGCCTCAGTGAGGAGACTCCACCCCAACTACAAACTGTTTCAAATTTGTTATCTGGATAGCGCAGGCTCAGTCCCGAAACCCATTGAATTCAATTCAAATTCTAACCCTAGTTGAAACCCAGCCAGGAGCCAATCTGGAACTCTCCCCATAAGTCCCCTTCAGCTTGTAGCCAAAGCCCCCTGTTATAAAAGAACCAAACTAAAACCCTCTCTTTGCAGAATCCAAACATGCCAGCACCATGCCTGACACCAAGGACTCTGCCCACTGGAATACTGTTTCTGATGCCCTCTTCTCTTTAACACCTTTTACTAACTAGACTTTAACCTTACTTCCAAGCCCCATAATAAACTTCTTTTATCAATCTAGGTTTTCGGGTCTGTAAATTCCTTTACAGGGAACTCTTAGGGCACCAGATGGGAATCCCAGAACTCCCTACTCCTGCGCCACCACTAGACCTTATTTAGATTTTATTTAACTCCCTGACCACCAAAAACCCTCATTTCATTTGGATACCCCAAATCTAAACCATATCAGGAGGAGGGAGAAAAGATAAAAAATGTTAAGTCAAGATGGAGTTGCCAATTTCATTTTTAATTACTTCATTAAAAAGAGCTCAACTTTTTAAAGATTAAAAAAACCTTAACACCCTAGGTTGGTGCTGGTGCCTGCTTGTAAGGGCAGTTTGGGAGCACATCTGATCTTTGCTGGGCTAGCTGCCCCCCGCCACTCGCACACACATTCATATATGACTCTTCCACTTCCTTCACCTTTCATATCAAATCTGATCAACCACAAAGCTATAGGATTTCAATTCTGTGTCATTTACTCAAGTCACACAGTCACCAACCCTCCCATATTGGTGCTAAAGCCTAACAGGATTTTTTCCTTTCATTCTCTCTCTTCTCCATTAACCAGAACTACCAGATACTTTCTAATGCATAGATCTGATCATGTCACTTATTTCCTTAAAAATATTTAGGTCTCCCTGTTATTTCTTAAGTCAAGCAAAAATTCTACAGGCTAATATTTAAGGCCCTCCACAATGTGAAATTACCCTATCTTTCCAATTTTATCTCATATTGCTCCTTTATGCCACAGCTTCTTAAAACTGTGGGTTGCAACCCCATATGGATTGACACAAATGAATATGAAAGTCATGGAAAATTTGGCAACAGTAAAAGGTATCAAATATTCTGCCAAGATTTCATTCTTTATGTAAAAATAAACAAGCACATCCATTTCATTAGTATGAACATTTGCTTTCATCTTTAATAAATTATAAAATTATACATGCCAAAGAACTGTTTTAAAATAAATTTCTTGATGATTTATTTTCAGTAAATGTTTATTTCTATACCTATATACTTGAAATCATGTAAAAATTTGTTGGGTAAAAAGAGGTAGTGAGTGGGAAAAGGCTTAAAAAGCCCTACTATACACGTGCTCTAGCCAAATTGGACTATTTTCTAATCTGAACATAACCTGCTTTCATGCCTCTGCTCATACTAGTCAACAGATTCAACTAAAGCATTTTGTGAACTTTTTAAGCACTACATTATTAACTTTTATTATTAATACGTTTAGACTATCCTTCTACATCTCTTCACTACTTATTTCCTACTCATCATATGCTATCCTCTCCAAAGTTTCTTTAATTCTTCAATTAGTAATCACACAAACACCTTTATTTCACAATAGCTCTTCTTCCATCTATGTTATATATATATATATATATCCTGAAATATGGTACATATTATAGCTTTCAACATTTGTGTTTTGCAATCTCTAAGACTCTAAGTGCAAAGAACTATCCACTCCAGGCTCTGCAATCATAAGACACCAAATAAATTCCATTGTTGTAAAAAAAAAAAAAAAAAAGGGAATTTTGTTCTTTTTCTGTTTCAGTCCAATCAAAACAAGTAAGAAGATCAAAGGATAAAATGCAGGGAAAGTGAGAGAAATGGAAACCAGGTCCATTCAGACTTTATAAAATAGCTACAAATCCATAATAACCAGCCCACATGTGCCTCCTAAATGAGCCATGTCCCAGAGCCCAATCACTCTGGATACCAAGGATAAAGAGGAGACAAGGAGCATCAAAACAATGTACAGGCCTTTCCACCAGGTTCTAATTAATATAGGGGAAGACTGATTATGTTTGGCAAAGTGGATTTTGAAAAGCATTCTGAAATAGCTGGACATTCAGAAAGATGTTTGCAATCATGTGAAAATAAGGTATGAAATTAGGTGAAGAAAACTGAGGTCAATGAAAAGTATAAGATGTATCTGTGCATAAGAATCAAGAAGTTCATACGATGGAAGAAAGAGGAGACAAAAAGTATGAACAAGAATTATCAGCAAGAGCAGAATATTTTTACAATTATATAGGACACAAAGGGAAGCAATATGGTTAGTAAATAGAAGTTGGCCTTAGAGTCAGGAAGACCTACATTCAAGTCCTACTGACTGGCTGTATGATCTTCAACAAGTCACTTAACCATTAAGATTATAAGGTGAACTGGTAAAAAAGAAGTTTCTCACAGACAGATTCCTATACTGATGAAATGTATATGATGCAGAGCCTTTCAGACTGTTGTAGCAATAAAAGTTGTAGCTGCAATACTTTTCAAGAAGCTCGCAGGCTCCCCAGTACTGGGAGTGATACAGTAACATTAGAAACGTAGCTATTGGGAATGATATGAGCACCACCCTGGAGAATTTGTATGAAAGAAAGGGGGTTGGGTCTGAAACCTTTATTTTACTAGGCGATCCTTCAAGGATGTCTATTTTGTAATCCAAGAGTCTAGGCTGTTATCTCTTACCTGGACTCAAACATTGAGTACTTCTGGTTTCCTGAAAGAAGGGGTGTTATTGTTAGCCCCTTTTACCAAACTTCCCAACCCCATGATGTCATTCACCTTGCTCTATTCTTTGTTCTGTACTCCCCAAATTCCTATAAATTTACCTATTTGTTCCCTGCTCTTTGCTAGCTTCCTCTTTTGGAATTTAGCTCACTTTAATTGGCATTACAATTATAATAAAAGTCTGCCTCATGACTTGGATATCTAAGCCTGCAAATTTTGGGAGGATACCTGCTTCATTGGTCCAGAATATCAATACTCTGAGGTTCCCCAAACCACAACAAAATCATGTATCATATAAAAAAATAAAAAGAGATTCAAAACATGTTTACTTACTCTGTTGTTCTGTACCTCCCAAAGAATAATCTGATTATCTGCTCCTCCAGAAATCAATTCAATTGCAACAGCTGAACAAAAAAAAAAAAATTATAACTGGGCAAATTCTTTCTATTATTTTCTATATAATATCTCATGTTAAATTCATATGTTAAACTTATGTTGAAATGTTAAATTCGGTATTATAGTAAACTACAGCCAAAAAATTATTCCAAGTGAAAAATTCAAGCTATATACAAAAATATTTTATCATTTTAGAAAGGAGGAAGAGAAAAGAGTACATATAGATATATAGATATATCTACTATACTCGAGAAGCAGCTTGGTATACTGGAAAGAGTTCTGATCTTGAAATCAGAAAGATATGAAATGAAGATCTACTCTGGGCCTATACTAGCAAATTAAGCATGAGCAAATTACAACTTTTTAATATCCTCAGGTTACTCTTAAGATTATATCTGCATCAGAGAAAGGCATTTTCACATCAGAAATTCCTCCAAACCAACAAAACTCTAAGTTTGAACTAAAAAAACTGTAGATTTAAAACCACATTAATTCAGCCTGAATTCTAACTATATTATAATTTAATCTAACTGCAGTATTATAATTTATCCAAACACCTTACTAGTTAACAATAAAATCAAATTGCAGGAAGCAGGTTTAAAACATTTGGGGGGAAATGAGCATTTTAGAACCTCCAATGCAAATTAATATTCTAAAAGAGAGTAATTATAAACCACAGATGCTTTAAAAAAAAGGGCCTTATTGATTATCTAAGAGAATTCTTTCATTTTAAAAACTAGCAAACTGTAGATGAAAGATGAGCCCATGTATCATAAAGCCACTTGGTAGCAGAGTCAGCACTATACTGTAGTAGAAGTTCTCATTTGACACCATAAATATTGAGCTATTGCTCAATGGCTATTTTCTGATGATCATAATGATAGTGTGTTCTTTGTGCTCCACTCTAATCCTCTTCGATTTTTATTTTTAGAGATCCCCTAAGAACCTCTTTGTTGTCTTAGCTTTGGCTTCTAAAGGTACTTGAAAGAAAAATTCATTCCTCAACACCTCTCTGAGTGAAATTTCCCAAAGTGCAAAACAAAGGATTTGAGCAGAAGACCACTAAGGTTCTTTTCAGCTCTAGCTCTACGGTCCTATGATGCTTTTATTTTATTCTATTTATTTTATTCTTTAAGACTAACTAACATAAATTTAACTATTTACCCTATAATCTATCCAAACTAGCATAGGTTTACTGTATATTAGGGATTTCTAGCTATAAAAGTATCTTTTTACAGTATGTATAACACCAAATTAAAGATGAATATGAAGAATAATTAAGAATCAATTTTGTTTTATAAAAAAATTAACTAAAAAAGTCTAAAAGACTCGAATTAATACTTACAGTTATCCTGGTTTTTAATCCATTGTACGCAATTAACTCGAGCAGTGTGACCATTCATTGTGTCAATAACAACTCCACTCTATGAGAAAGAAAACACTGGTATTAGTAATTTATAGTTATATAGTTTTATATAGAGAGAGAAAGTTACAAAACTATATATTTATAGTTCAAAGTTGTACCTAATTAAATTGTACCTAAATAAAGTCAGAATTTCCCCCCTCTAATATAAGATACAGAAGTGGGATAGCTTCATATAGGTATCCCTTGCCTAAAGAAACTAAATCTGAAGAATTCTAGCATGAGGAATTGGAAATTGAGTGGCTGATCATCAACTGGTTGAATAAGTTATGGGATATGAATATAATGGAATATTATTATTCTATAAGAAATGAAGTGATGCTGATAGAAGCAGAACCAGTAAATAGACTTAGCTCTTCTTAGCAATTCAATGATACAAGACAATTCAAGCAGGCTTTTGGGATGGAAAATGACAAACACATCGAGAAAAAGAACTATGGAAACTAAATTTGGATAAAGTATATTATTTTTCCCTCTTTTTTTATTTATTTTTTTTTCTTTCTCATGATTTTTTCCCTTTTGTCTGATTTCTCTTGTACAATATGACAATTTAACAAGATTGTACATGTTTAATCTTTATCAGACTGCTTGCTGTCTTGGGATAAGGGAGGGTGAGAGAAAAAAAATTTGAACACAAAATCTTACAAAAACGAATAATGAAAAGTATTTTTAATTTTAATTGGATTAGCAGGACGAATACAGAGAGGTTTGGAGAGACTTACATGAACTGATGCTGAGTGAAATGAGCAGAACCAGAAGGTCATTATATACTTCAACAACAATACTGTATGAAGATATATTCTGATGGAAGTGGAAATCTTCACCGTAAAGAAGATCCAACTCACTTCCAATTGATCAATGATGGACAGAAATAACTACACCCAGAGAAGGAACACTGGGAATGTAAACTGTTAGCACTACTGTCTTTCTATCCAGGTTACTTATACCTTCGGAATCCAATTCTTAACATGCAACAAGAAAATTGGATTTACACACATATATTGTATCTAAGTTATACTGTAACACATATTGTAAAATGTATGGAATTGCCTGTCATCTAGGGGAGGGAGGGAAAAATTGGAAAAATGAATACAAGGGATAATGTTATTTTAAAAAATTACTCATGCATATATACTGTTAAAAAAATTATAATTATAAAATTAATTTTAAAAAAAAGAAAAGAAAAGAAAAAAGGTTTCCCTGAATCTGAAAAAAAAAAAAAAAATTTGTAATTGGATTGATCAATGATGGATAGAATCAGCTACACAGAGAAGGAACAGTGTAAACTGTTTGCATTTTTTTTTTCTTCCCAGGTTATGTTTACCTTCTGAATCCAATTCTTCTTGTGCAACAAGAGAACTGTATGGTTGTGCATACATATACTGTATCTAGGATGTACTATAACATATGTAACATGTATAAAACTGCCTGCCATCTATGGGAGGGGTGGAAGGAGGGAAGGGAAAAGTCAGAACAGAAGTGATTGCAAGGGATGATGTTGTAAAAAAAAAAATTACCCATACATATGTTCTGTCAATAAAAAATTATAATAATAAAAAAATTGTAATTGAAAAAACAAAATATTATTGTGGGGAAAAATTGATGCATGAATCACGATTCAACCTAAAATTATTAATAAAGTAGCAAATTGCATGGGGGTTCTGTGAAGCTATTTTATACAACCAAACTCTAACAACCAGCTGGAGATGACATATGACAAAAATCTTTACCTTCCTGGGTTCAACAAACATAGTGTAGCCACCAAACCATCTGATATAATAGTGTGGTATAAGGTGTACTGTTAGAATTATGGTCTAGGGTTGTAGTGTAGCTATGATACTGATAAGCACCACCTTGAGGCCAGGAAATATCATTTTTTATCAATGGTATATTAGAGACTTGCTACTTAAGTCAGGAAGAGTTGAGCCATGCCTCTGATATATACTAATTGCATGATCCTAGAGAGGATGCTTCACCACATACAGCAATAATTATATGCACAGAGCAGGACATGTTTGAGAAAGCCAAGAAAAGAAGATAAAAAACCCATAATGTAGCACAAACTGCTGTGAAACAGAGAGATCAGACAGAGGGAAAGGACCCATATGTACAAGATTACTTACACAGCAAAGAACTAGAAACTAAGAGAGTGCCCATGAATTAAATAATGCTGAACAAATGACAATAAACTAATATTAATGTACTTTAGGAAATGATGAAAAGAGTTTTCTAGGAGCCTGGGAAAGCTTATACGAACTGACATAGCTTTACTGGAATACAACTATGGAATTCCAACTATAACATCACAGGACAACAATAAAACAAGATAAGTGCCCTACAGACGAAGAGGCATTCTCAACGTGCAGAAAAATGGGGCCTACTTTTCAGAGACAGAAAACACAGAAACTTATTTTGCTTGACTATACGTTTATTACAAGGGTTTTGTTTATTTCTTTTCCCTCAAATAAGTGGAGGAGTGCAAGGAGAGAGAAGAGGGATAGCAAATATAGCATTACTATAATGGAAGAGATGAAAAAGGGAAATGTACAAAAATACTTAAAAGTCAGCATTTTTTCTTGTGAAGCACTGGAAATAAAGTTAAGTGCCTGTCAAGTGAAAAAGAGCTGAACATGGATGGATTTAGAAATGAATTCCACCAAATATTTAAAGAACAATGAATTCCAAAACTTTACGAAATACTGCTGTAAGAAGGCAGAAAATGAATTCTTAAAAAAAAAAACAAAAAAAAAAAAAAAAACGAATCAAGGATTGCTTATCAGTAGCAACAACAAAGCTGAAATTGACTAGCAGATGCTTATGAAATAGAAGGTTAACTAACCCACTGTGAGGCTGGAACCAGAACTTAGGAAATGTGTCCACTGTTGATTGAAGTTAGGCTAACACAGAAGAAATGGGAAGGAGGGAGGCCTGCCTGGGGGTAGCGGGGAGCAGTGAACGCTCCCTACAAGTGGCGGGACATAGAGACCGAACTGCACAGGGAGCCGCGTGGAAAAAGAATATCTGCTGCCAGGAAACTGACATGCAATAAAATGAGCAATTAGCTAGGTGCAGAAATGAAAGGTTTAAGTATGCGGCAAGAATTCAAACTTCTCACACACTTAACAGCAGGAGCACCGAAAACCTTCGGGCTCCCAAAGGAGAATGCGCCCGGATGCCCGCGTGATTGGAAACGACCCTCACTGCCCCGCTGCCAATACGAAAAAAGGCGGAGTAGGGAAACACTGGCCGGAGAAGACGGGGAGCCCGAGACTCTGCCGAGCTAAAGCTCCGGCTTCGAGAACACAGTAGGTACTTCACACAAGTAGGTGGAAATGAACTGAATGAGATGAGGGAGCGGACCCCGGGGTGCAGAGAAGAGATGAAGGGGCGCGCGCTGTCTCTCACCTGCGGCTCGTAAAGGACCACAGAGCTGCAGGATCCGAAGGCCAAGAGGCCCCCGGGTCCCGGGTCCCAGCTCAAGGCACCTCTCGCCCTGTTCGCGCAGGAGAACATGTGACACACCTCGATCCTGGGAGCCGCCATCTTGTGGAAGTGGGAGCTCTAGCTCCGCCCAGGAAAGGAGCACTTCCGGCTGCTGGAGCGGAATACGCGTCTCCTCTTGCTGGCGCGGCGCTATGCCACCTGCACTGCAGCATCAGGCTCCCGTGCCGCTCCTCTCTCCACCGGAGCGAGGTTTTTCCCGGGTTTTAGAGTTTGCCAGCGAGAGTGAAAGTGGGGAGGTGAAAAAACCCTGGGGCGGAGAGAGAGTCCGGGCTTTGGGAGGGAGTCTTTTACTGGCGTTGCGGTTCGGGTCTGGTCTTTGGTCTATTATAAAAACCGAACGTTGTTCAAGCAGAATTTCGGGAATTGGGCGCTCAGGGCTGACAGGAGCTTGGGAAGTATGCATAAAGTTCCTACCGGCTCCAAACACCGGATCTCATCCTCGAAAAATACTCCCTGGATCTAAAACTGAGCTCCATCCCCAAATGTTCTTGTTTATTGCCGGAGGTCCCAGCCCTTACTACTATCCCATCCTATCCAATCCGTTGCCAGATCCTGCTTTCTTCCACAGCTTTTTTCCCCACCTCTCTCACTCACTCTTTCCATTCACAGAATGCACCCTTGTACAATCTTTTAGTCCTTTACCGTATTTCCTCTAGTACACTATCGTCCTAACGGGATATTGTAAGAGATGGAAAGAGAGATAAATGGTGCTACAGATAAATGCATGTATTATAAGGGTACATAAATTGAGTAGATGGATGGTTAGATAGAGTACTCATGCTTTTTCATTGTCATTGATTCTTTTCATTTAAACGCCTGTGCTAAGCGCTGGAAACACTGAGACAAAGCACCTGTCCTCATAGATCTTACCATCTAACGGGGGAGACCACGTGCAAACAAACATATACAAAGTAAGGTGTCTACAGAACAAATAGAAAATAATTTTAAAAGAGAAAACCCTGGAATCACTACAGGCCTGACCATTTCAGCCCCTCCTTCCAGGAGCAAATATAAAATCCACCTTTTGACACTCAAAGCTTTTTGCGACTTCTCCTAGGAAAGAGCCAGTCTTCTTTCACTGTTCTTCCTCCCTCTCCCAACTTGTATTTTGCCGTCCAGTGGAGTGGTCTCCGTGCTGATGATCGGTGAATAAGATAAGACATGACAATTCCAGGCTCCAGGAGTTTTTCTCCAGCTGTCCTCTCTGCCCACCTTCCTCCTTCCCCGGTGCCTACAACTCCCTTCCTCCTGACCTCTGCCGCCTAGCTTCTCTGCTTTTCCTTTACCTAAAGCCCCTCCTTGTGCAGAAAGCCCTTCCCAATACTCTTATTTCAGCGTCTTTTTACCCTTACTCTTATCTTTGCTATGTTTTGTTTGGTCACAGTTCTTTGCTGGTTTTCTCCCCCTTGGAGAAGAAGGGAGTTTTGTTTGGATTAGCTCAATACCTAGCATAATAAATGCTAGTATATTACTTCAAGTCTCTCTTCTTCCACCCATTTTCTACATTTTCCAAAGGGCTCTTCCTAAAGCAAAAGTCTTGCCCTACAATTCTATGGCCCTACTGCCTAAAAGTGTTTCTCCTCTCCCCCCCCCCCTCTCTCTCTCTCTCTTTCTCTCTCTCTCTCTCTCTCTCTCTCTCTCTCTCTCTCTCTCTCTCTCTCTCTCTCTCTCTCTCTCTCTCTCTCTCTCTTCTCTGTCTCTCTGTCTCTCTCTCTCTTTCTCTGTCTCTCTCTCTCTTTCTCTGTCTCTCTCTCTCCCCCCTTTCTGTCTCTCTCTTTCTCCCCCTCTCTCTTTCTCTCCTCTCTCTTTCTGTCTCTCTCTCCTCTCTCTCTCTTTGTTAAGTCTAGACTAGCGCCCTGGAGGCCTCAGGATCAGCCAGAGTCAGGATAAGTAAAAGTCCTTGGTTTGTAGGAGTGAAGTGAAAGAAGCAGGCAAACTGCCACAGGTTTGTCAAAGATATATTCTCAATTCTCAAGTCCAAAGTCATCAACTTCTCTCCTCCTCTTCCTGCCACAAAGTGAGCCTGGCCTCTCTCATCCTACCTTCTAATACTTGCCTACCATTATCTTAACACCAAACTTTAAGCCAGCATCAACTGTGAGAAGAACCCATTTATTCAAACATATGCTAATAGAGTCATTGTCTCATCAAGAATAAGTAATTAGTTAAGTGCTTGATTGTCTGATTCAAGTACACCTTTTCAGAGTTTAAGCCCTCTACATCTCTCCTTTCTCTCTCTCTCTCTCTCTCTTTCTTTTTTCTCTCTCTACCTCTCCTGTCTCTGTCTTTTTTGTCACTCAAAGCCCTTTACAACCTGTCTTCAGCCTTCCAACTTTATTAAAAACATTACTTTTCTCCACATATTCTTCAATCTAGCCGACATATTTTCACAGGTAGTGCCTTATACTTAAAATGTACTCAATTCTCACCTCTACCTCTTAGAATTTCTAGGTTTTTTTCCCCAAAGTTTAATTCAAATGCTACCTCTTATTGTAGTTTTTTTCCTAATCTCCTCGGATACTAAGAGTATCCCCTGCAAAATCACCTCATATTTATGTTGTCAAGTGACAGGAAATGGTTCATATGACAGAAAATTATTAACATCAAATATATTACGCCAACTCCCTTAAATGATGCTAGTAATGTCAGAATTTCAGTATTGTCCTTACATTCCTACTTTAAGATATCTCCATTAGATCTCCCAATTCTACAACTCTGGGAGAGTTCTGGAGTCCTCAATTCCTCCTATTAGAAGCATCTTTCTCTTCCAGCGTCTCCTCATGGCTGGTTCCTATTGTAAGTTTCATTTTAAGGAGAAGGCCCAATCATTCGGGTTCTTTTCCTCCCCAGATAGAGGGATAGAAATTGTAACATGCTGTTGTTGTCTCCAGAAGCTGCCAATCGCTCTCTGGGAGGAGATCTGCTGTGTCAACTCAAATCTCTTGGACAGATTCTTCTTCCTGTAGAGAACCGTTGTCTCCCTCTTTTATCCTCCCAGAGAATGGGCGTGGGATAATGCAAGAGCTTCTGGGAAAAATTATTTCAACCAATGAACTTGCTCCTCCTAAGCATGCAAGCTCTTCCCCAGAAATTCACGAGTAAAACTCCCAGTCATGGCCAGAACTAGAGAATTGTCAAGTACTGACTTAGCACTTAGTAAGAACCTAATATCTCATTATCTCATTAGCACTTAGTAAGAACCTAACAGGAAACAAAGCAGATAAATCAATCAGTGCATGAAGGGACAATGTTTTGTATATTGATAGAAACTAGACTTTCTCCCTAGAAACAGCTTCACCCCTTTGCTGTCCTGATTAATGATATCTGCCCAACACACTTGTTCCTAATTCTTCTTGGTCTTTGCTGGTCTGCTAGATGACATTTTAGGGGAGTTCAAGGGAGATTCAAAACCAGGTCAAGATAACCTCAAATCCTGCAGCTAAGCAGGTGTTGTTATGTAGGTGTTGTTGCCTGAAGGGGCACAGCTCTTTATCACAAACTCATTGGAACTGGCCTGACTCACCTTACTGTTGGAAAGAGCCATGTCCATCAGAATTGATCAATCTTGTTGATAATCTTGTTGTTGCTATTATGTGGAATGGAGAGATAAAGTGAAGAACTTACAGGAATGCTTAAATTCTTTTTCTGTATTTTTTTTTTTTATTATTTCTATGTCTCTGTCACCTCCATAAGTACGGTATGTGCAAGCCAATATTACTTAAAACTTTAGACATATTTATTTAACCAGAAATGATGACATTTATCCTTGTTCAATGTTATCAATATTTAGATTATTAAATCATGTCAGCTCAATAATCTGAAGTTTGAAGATGTGACTGATGATTCCTCTTCGAATCAGGGAAATAAAGCATTCCATTCTAATCTGCCTTTGGCACCAATGTTTAACATTCAATTAGGGGAGAGGGCACATATTTCTCAATGCTCCCCAATTTATAATGTAATCTTTTGTAACAGAAACCTTCCATTCCTATCTCTCCAAATAGCAACAACCAATTAGATGCCTCCCCCTCCCCTTCTCAATACTCTCTTACTTAAGATATAATCTCTTGTATAAAAGCTGTGTATCTTTTCTACTTCTTTAGCCCTGCTACCATGAGCTTTCTCTTTCTTATCTCGGGTTGGGATGGTTTATCCTCTGGAGGTTTTTAATAAACAACTTTTCTGCTTTCTACTGAGTGATCTCTGAGTAGTCATTTTGGGTAAGGGTCTTCTACATCCCTCACACTGTGTATCTCCTGATTCTGCTCATTTCCCTTAGCATGTAAGTCTCTCCAGGCCTCTCTAAAATCATCCAGTAGATCGTTTCTTATAGAATAATAATATTCCTTTGTTGTGTACTATATATGTGGCATGGAAGAAAGGAGGGCTAGGAGAACAGTGTGTGTGCATCAAGGCCAGTTAAAAACAATGTTTACATAGAGGTTCATAACTGGCTCAGATAACCTGCCTAGAGATTTGATGACTGGTTCAGAGGAGCCTGTAATGGGGCAGGGCAAAGGATAAGGAGATCTGGGCTGGGAATGACGTGGATTAGAGTATAAAAGAATTGTAACTGTGCCACAGAGGAGAAGAGGGGAGAAAAGAAGGGGAGTGTGAACAGAAGATGAAGAGTGCACTAATAAAAGCTTGCATTTGCTGAAATATCTGGTGTGCCTGATACTCTATGAGGAAGAACACAGCTGGAGGGGAGCTGTGCCAGACGTCCAAAGACCAGGGGACGGTAAGGAATCTGGTTGAGGGCCCTTGGGTGAGTAAGGGAACACTACATTCCATAACATGCATATACCATAACTTGTTCAGCCATTCTCTGATAGGCATCCATTTAGTTTCTAGTACCTTGCCGGTATAAAAAGGGATCCTACAAATATTTTTGCACATATGGGGCCTTTTCCACTTTTTATGATTTCTTTGAGATACAGACCCAGTAATGGCATTGCTGGATCAAAGGGTATGCACAGCTTGATAGCCTTTTGGGCATAGTTCCAAATTGCTCTCCAGAATGGTTCAATCAGGTTACAACTCCACGAACAATGCATTAATGTCTCATTTTCCCACATTACTTCCAACATTTATCATCTTTTCCTGTCATTTTAGCCAATATGAGAGGTGTATAGTAGTACCTCAGAGTTGTCTTAATTTTCATTTCTGTAATCAACAGTGATTTAGAGCATTTTTTCATGCTAGAAACTTTTTAACTAGAAAGTTTAATTTCTTCATGTGAAAAATCATCTGTCATTTTCATTTGACCATTTATCAATTGGAGAATAACTTGTATTATAAATTTCAGTCAATTCTCTATGTATTTTAGAAATGAGGCCTTTATCAGAACCTGTGTATGTAAATTTTTTTCCTCAATTTTCTGCTTCCCTTCTAATCTTGGCTGAATTGGTTTTGTTTGTACAAAAGGTTTTTAACTAAATATAATTTAAATTATCCATTTTGTATTTCATAATGTTCTCCAGTTCTACTTTGGCCATAAATTCCTTCCTCCTAATGGAGGAAGATAACATATAAAAAGAAACTAAAAAGAACTGGATAGAGGCTGACCCAAGTGTCCAAGGAGGAGTTCTAAAGTGCAGCCTAAAGAGAAATGAAAGATTCTAAATACATTTGTACTTGCATGTGTTGTCCCCCCTCCCCCTCCTCACTTAGTACTCCTTAAGAGCAAAGGACTTTCATTTTGTATTTGCATCCATCCATCACATAGCTGAGTGCCTGTCACATAGTAAGTGTTTTATACATGCTTGTTGATTAAATGCCTTAGTGGAAGCAGCCCAGTTTTGGAGTGTGAAGACCTGGGCAAAGGTTCCACATTTTCTGCTTATTCTCTCTGACCTTGAGTAAGTCATTTTCTTAATGGTTGGTCTTTCTGCCTCTCTCAACCCTCCATTTAGCTACCAAAGTTATCTTCCTCAAGTGCCTATCCAACCATGGAACCTCCTCTCCTCTATTCAGAAAACTCTGGTGGCTCCTTTTTACAAAAATAAAATCCTCTTTTTGGCTTTTAAAGCTCTTCACAAGATGGCTCCTTTCCACCCTCTTCAAAGTAGACTACACTCGGACTTCCGGCCAAGATGGCGGCGTGGAGGCAGACAGCTGCTTGAGCTCCTCGTTTTCTCTCAGAACTTACTTCATGACAAGCCTCTGACTTAATGCTTGACCCAGAAAGAAATCCACAAATTATCACCAAGAGAAGACATCCTTGAAAGTCGCCAGAAAAGGTCTGTGTTTGCTCGGGGGAGGGTCAGTCAGACTGGGCGCAGACTGAGGGCAGGCAGCCAGAGCAAGACAGGCAGCTCACACAGCTCAGACCAGAGGGGGAGGGGTGTGATCTCTGCCATTTCTGTGAAAGGGCTTTTGCCCCAGTGTGGATTCTCCGTCTTGGCAGCAAGCCAGGAGCGGTGGAGAGGGTGTAAACACCGGAGGTGAGGATTAAAACCCCAGAAAGCCAGCGTCTCTCAGAGCCCGGCCACCTCCAACCCCCACCTGGACTGACTCGGTGCGTTCTCGGAGCCTCACAGCGCAGACTCAGTACAGTCATTGCTGTTCTGTTAGTGGCTCTCTGCTGCCCTACCCCCAGTCTGTAAAGGAAGCCCTTTAATACCATCCAGCCCCATCCCCCACAAAACAGACCAATTGTTTCTCTTGTCAGTTTGTTTTCTTTGATTCCTACTCTGACAAAATGAACAAAAAA
This sequence comes from Sminthopsis crassicaudata, assembly GCF_048593235.1. Classification (NCBI taxonomy): domain Eukaryota; kingdom Metazoa; phylum Chordata; class Mammalia; order Dasyuromorphia; family Dasyuridae; genus Sminthopsis; species Sminthopsis crassicaudata. The sequence goes on along the minus strand of NC_133617.1, from coordinate 352,904,635 downwards.
TTCAAAAGGGCTCTAACCATTGACAGCTTCTGTGTGGAGAGGGAGCAGACTTCAAATGCTGAGGAGACTAGGAACAGACTGTCCCCAGATGTATCCCCTGGGAGGGATATAAGCTGCTCCTCAATACAAAAGAACCTCATAGAGGAAATCAAAAAGGCTCTCACAAGAGAGCTGGAAGAGAAATGGGAAAATGAAAGGGAAGCTTGGCAAGAGAGCCTGGAGAAGTCATCCCATGCATTCAAAGACAGAGTGGATAAAGAAATCAAATCATTGAGAAACAAGATTAGTGAGCTGGAAAAGGTAAACAACTCCAAGGAAAACAGGATTTGTGAGCTGGAAAAGGTAAACAACTCCAAGGAAAACAGGATTAGTGAGCTGGAAAAAGAAATCAGCTCTCTAAAAAATAAAATGGATAAAATGGAAAAAAATTCCATAGAAGATAAAAACTCAATTGGACAATTACAAAGAGATATAAAAAAAGTGAGTGAAGAAAATACATCATTGAAAATTAGACTGGAACAAGTAGAAATGAATGACTCAAGGAGAAACCAAGAGGGAGTCAAGCAAAACCAGAGAAATGAAACAATTGAAAAGACTGTCAAGTACCTTACCAGAAAGACAACAGACCTGGAAAACAGATCCAGGAGAGACAATTTGAGAATAATCGGACTCCCTGAAAAATGGGAGGAAAAAAAGAGCTTGGACACCATTTTCGAGGAAATTATCAAAGAGAACTGCCCAGACGTTTTGGAAACAGAGGGTAAAATAGACATTGAGAAAATTCATCGATCACCTACTGAAAGGGACCCTAAAATCAAAACGCCAAGAAATATAGTGGCCAAGTTCAAGAACAATCAGACAAAGGAAAAGATATTGGAAGCTGCTAGAAAAAAACAATTCAGATATGGAGGATCCACAATAAGGATAACCCAGGATCTAGCAGCGTCCACATTAAAAGAACGCAGGGCCTGGAACATGATATTCCGAAAGGCTAAGGAACTTGGTATGCAGCCAAGAATAACTTACCCAGCAAGAATGAGCATCGTTTTCCAGGGAAGAAGATGGACATTTAACGAAATAAATGAATTCCATCTATTTTTGATGAAAAAACCAGACCTACATAAAAGGTTTGATCTTCAAATACAGAACTCAAGAGATTTCTAAAAAGGTAAAAAGAAATCTTGAGAACTATACTTCTGTCAAAAAAATATGTAAAGAACATATGTACAATTTGTCTTAGAAACTAGAGGTGGAAAGGAGATTATATCATAAAAAAAGTATAAAGTGGTGGTACTACATCTCATGAAGAGGCAAAGGTAACCTATTATATCTGAGAGAAAGAAAGGAGGGAGATGAACATAGCGTGTATCAATAGACATATTCGATTTATGGTGAAACTTCTTCCACTTCATTGAAAAGTGAAAGGGAAGGAGTAAGCTAAGGGGAAGGGAATACAGTAATTTTGAGGAAAAGGGGTAAAATAAGGGGAGGATCTTTAAGGTGGGGGAGGGATCCTAAAAAGGGAGGGCTGTGAAAAGCAAGTGGTGTTTACCAGTTTAATACTGGATAGGAGGGTAAAAGGGAAGAAAAGGGGAAAAGCATAAGCAGGGGTTAATAGGATGGCAAGCAATATAGAATTAGTCCTTCTAACCATAAATGTGAATGGGGCAAACTGCCTCATAAAGAGGAAGCAGTTAGCAGACTGGATTAAAAGTCAGAATCCTACTATATGTTGTTTACAGGAAACACACCTGAAACAGGATGAGACATTCAAACTAAAAGTAAAAGGGTGGAGCAGAATCTATTATGCTTCAGGCAAAACCAAAAAAGCAGGAGTAGCCATCCTCATCTCAGATCAAGCAAAAACAAAAATTGATCTAATTAAAAGAGATAAGGAAGGGCATTATATCCTGCTAAAGGGAAGCATCAATAGTGAAGCAGTATCAATATTAAACATATATGCACCAAGTGGTGCAGCATCTAAATTCTTAAAAGAGAAATTAAGAGAGCTGCAAGAGGAAATAGATAGCAAAACTATAATAGCGGGAGATCTCAACCTTGCACTCTCAGAATTAGATAAATCAAACCACAAAATAAATAAGAAAGAAGTCAAAGAGGTAAATAGAATACTAGAAAAGTTTGATATGATAGATCTTTGGCGAAAGCTAAATGGAGACAGAAAGGAATATACTTTCTTCTCAGCAGTTCATGGAACCTATACAAAAATTGATCATATACTAGGGCATAAAAACCTCAAAATCAAATGCAGTAAGGCAGAAATAGTAAATGCATCCTTTTCAGACCATAATGCAATCAAAATAACATTTAATAAAAAGCCAGGGGAAAAGAGACCAAAAAATAATTGGAAACTAAATAATCTTATACTAAAGAATGATTGGGTAAAACAGCAAATCATAGATATAATTAATAACTTCACCCAAGAAAATGACAATAATGAGACATCATACCAAAATGTGTGGGATACAGCCAAAGCAGTAATAAGGGAAGTTTTATATCTCTACAGGCCTACTTGCATAAAATAGAGAAAGAGAGGGCCAACGAATTGGGCTTACAACTAAAATTGCTAGAAAAGGAACAAATTAAAAACCCCCAGACAAACTCAAAACTTGAAATTCAAAAAATAAAAGGTGAGATTAATAAAATTGAAAGTAAAAAAACTATTGAATTAATTAATAAAACTAAGAGTTGGTTTTATGAAAAAACCAACAAAATAGACAAACCCTTAGTAAACCTGATTAAAAAAAGGAAAGAGAAAAAGCAAATTGATAGTCTTGAAAATGAAAAGGGTGAACTCACCACTAATGAAGAGGAAATTAGAACAATAGTTAGGAGCTACTTTGCTCAACTTTATGCTGATAAATTCGATAACTTAAATGAAATGGAAGAATACCTTCAAAAATATAGCTTGCCCAGATTAACAGAGGAAGAAGTAAGTAGTCTAAATAGTCCCATCTCAGAAAAAGAAATAGACCAAGCTATTAACCAACTTCCTAAGAAAAAGTCCCCAGGACCAGATGGATTTACAGGTGAATTCTACCAAACATTTAA